>NW_025778910.1:0-27548 GCF_021130785.1 Homalodisca vitripennis | reverse complement strand
TTTACCCTAAAAATAAACCAATCCAATGCTTCTGCCAGTAGTTGTGGACCTCGGAAATAGGAGAGAAAAAAGGGGTTGAAAAGTAAGAATTTTATTTTTCTCTGCTTAGTTACAAACTAAAAACCAGTTATACGTAAATAACTAGTTCACATTCAATGTCAGCCAAAACATCATATTAAAGTCAGAATATTGTTTTAAGATTAATATATGTCTGATTTGTAAAAATAGCTGTTTATTTATGTGTATCTTGATCAGTTTTAATTGTGGTTAGGTCAAGGAAAATATTTTCTCGGATAAAAAATAATTTTTGAGTGATTTTCGATTACTGTACTCGATTTCGTAACCTTCCTCTTTAGTGAGGATACATATCATTATAGTTTTAAATTTTACAATTTTAAATTAAACTACCAATTCGGTCACTGAAAATAAAACTTGGTATGAGTTTTTAAGAATTACCAGGATTTGTTATTATAGTGTATGCACGATCGATATATGGGAAAAAAAATACCGTCTCCAAACGGTAAGTTAGTATTTATTCATGCAGAGGTTATTGTTGATGACATGTCTAACACTGGCTGGGAGTTATAACAGTTTGTCACATCAGCAATAATAACTATCAACATTTCACCACCTTACATCAAATAAAAGTTGAAGGGTTTCGATATATTTACGCCTTTTTTAAAACACACCATACTTTACTTGTGTTCATGATCAATGGAGAATTAAATGGTTTACAGTAGGATTAAGTTTATCAAAGACTATTAACTTGAGAAGATATAAAAATTGCATTTCTGACTATCTGTTATGTTCGCATGTCATGATTATATAGATACGTTAACAGGACATATATACTTCATTATTTTAAATTTCTTTTTATATCTGTGTGCCATACGGGATAATCCGTGGGAGTTATGTCACTTGATGGGGATTTTTGGCATTGAGTGTTAACGAACAGTTTTTTTTGTTAATTTGTATGTATGGATGATTATAATGCCGATTGGGGTAAAAATCGTTAATAAAAACTTAAGTCAAATTGGTAGAAGTTTACTGCAAAAACAATTTACGGTATTTTAAAATGTGGTATACTTAATAATAAATTATCGCAATGTATTTTGAAAATATAAATTTAAATAGGACAGGGACAGGCAGGCAGACAAAATCCTTACAAAGGAAATGTTTACATCACCCCCACCTCAGGCTAAGAAAACCTAAAACAATATTCTATGTGATAGGTTTATTCATGGATATATGGATGGATGCACTCCATAAAAAACCCATTATTGTCTATGTAAAAGAATTAGTTTTATCTAGGCACTTAAAAATAAACGTAATGTAATATTGTTACAAGGAATTCTTACATACGTATGTTATATCTTACCATACGAATCGTATAGGTAAAAAACGGTAAAAAAGGTATCTAAGTTTAAAATACTTAATTTTTATATTCGCATTTCTTTATGTATTAAAAAAAATTTTTATTTTAAAAACTCACGCAAATCAGAGAGAGCACTAACAATGTGAATACACGATGCAGGGCCAGAGGCGCGGGGGACCTAAGACTCGAGCTAGAGAAACCTCCACATGGCATGAGTTAAGTTTTAACATTTAGATATCACGGTTTCCCCTTTCCACTATTTCTTTCTTACATAACCACAGCATCCTAGTTTTGAATTTTTTTATTGGTTAATTATTTTCCATTCAAATATCCTTTCGAATTATTTAGGTTTGTAAATAACACACCTTTAACGATTTTTACTTCATTTATTCAGTATAAGGGATGAAAGGAAGATATTAACCCTTACCAACTAAAACTTTAGCTGTTGTATTAATCCTCTCTGTTACCAAAAGAGAATTCCAGGGAGAATAGGGGGTGGGGATCAATCAATATTTTCTCCTCGTTAAAAAATCATTACTGATGTTTTTAAACTCTCATGTAGTTTATAAAAAAAATTATGAGTATTAAGCTGTTTGTGAGAAGTAGTATTTCTTCTATTATTGTTTAAATTTTTTTTTTTTTTTTTTTTTTTTTTTTTTTCTTTTTTTTTTTTTTTTTTATTTGAAGCAATATTTTTTTAGCGTTTTTTTTTGTAAGAAGGCTTATAATTATTGAAAAAAAAGTTAGTTGAAAATAATATGTTCTAGCATGCTAAATTTGTATTGTCTTTACTAATTCATTTTAAATGTTAAAAAATCCATAATATCAAATACATTGTTTTAAAGGTTTGTTAGAAAATATGGTCTATACAATTTTCCTCATTCGGTTGGTTACTAAAACGTACACTAGAGATCTCTTCTTTTGTAGAATATATAGAAAATATCCTATTGAAATGATAAGTAAGGGAGATGTAAAATTATATTTCTTTGTCAACTTTAAATATTTTTCATTCTCATTATTTCCCATATTTAAAGTTGTTTCATGATTAAACAGAACGAGTCTTTGTCGAGAGCATTGCATCTCTATAATTCTAAACTTCTAAATCGACTGGGCAAACTGGTCTAAACCCTTGCGATAAAGGCTTATAGTACTCATTTCTTTACTGTAAATTAAATAAATGTTAGTAACTTAATAATAACTCACTATAGACTTTTCATTTTTCCTTTATTACATATTCTCAGTCAATGGATATGGTTAATGGTGTTTCGGGACAATCAGCAATGTGCTGGACTGGACTAGTATACATGAACTTGTACTAAACCGTTTCTGATATCTCATTACGATCTTTTATCAATTTTACATCACTGTACGTAACGTTCTTTAAGTGGAACTGTACTAGTTTATTAAGATAAATTTAAACTGGAGACTGACAATAAACTGTACTCTAAGAAGGACATGCGGGAGAGACTTGTAAGAAAGTTTTCGCGTCAAAACTACATCTAGCCCTGAATTATCAATACAAAGCACACACATTATTTTATACACATTACTAAAATACATGTATTAGGGTGGTATACAATCCTATCCAGAAAAATGTTGTCCTTAATAATTTTCTAAGCTTAGTTTTTAAAATATAGCACAATATCAACATTCCTGGTATGTTCAGGAAGACCATTAAACTAATGGAGGCTGGAATACGCGAAGCCCCTCCTCTCCACTTCAAGCCACAACTTAGGAAAGTGAAGCTTTCTCGTCCTGGCGGCTGCTTCGTTTCAGGCACCCTCCCACGGTACAAGAACCTCTCGACTAGGTTACTGTGGCTCTTTCTTCAATCTTGTGTACTTTATTACTATTAATTTTGCTTCTATTGCGTTGTATATTGTTAACATCACTAATTCTATGATAATAACCTTTGAAAACTCATCAAAATAAAAATTTCTTTAACCTTCAACTTCCTTACTGCATACATTTCCCATTACTTATCCTCTAGTTTTATTTAGGCATGATTACAAAGTTTACGAAAATCCCTTGAAATTACGTGTAGATTCCTCAGGGAATTACCAAAAATGTAATTTTAAAATTTTTTAGAGTTTTAGGTCAAAATATTTGCTCACAAAAAAAATTACAACACCTGAAATGTGTAAATTCCATTAGTAATTTTATAAAAAATTACTCTAAAAAATTGAAATATACCCTTTTTTAATTAATTTCTAGAAACTGGAGTATAATTAAAAAACATCAGTTCTTATAGATGGTTTGTTGTACATGCTAATAATATGAAAATGCAATTTTCAGGACATTTTCGTAACAAATTGTAGTCACACTAAAGATTGATCCTCTGCCCAAATCACTAAGACCACACTCTGTAAAAACTGTTAAGCTATTTGAATGACATGCTTTTGTAAACATCCTTGTTCTCTGTGACTATGTTAGCCTCTAGCATCTTCCCATAACTATAATACTCGTATGTAGCCTCTCGGGAAATCTAACCTCTCCATTCTATAGCATCAACATAACTTTCGAATATTCCATTTGATCTTTAGAATATCCCAGTCCCTGGAACCGTCTGACTGCAGAACAACTCAGTTTCTGGGTATTGCCATGATTAAGAAACTACCAGAATAAAAAGCTCCCAACATATGAGAAGCGTGAACTGGGGCAGTGTTTAAGACCTAATTATATTGTAACCTATCGAGAGACCTAGTATATAAGAAATCATAAAAATTTAGATTTACAATGTTAACCATCACTCAATACAAATTTTCACATTGGGACACTTAGTAGTTGAAACTCTGACGTCCATCGACTCACAACCTCAGAGATAAGAAAGTTCTCGATCTTTTTAAAAATATGACCCCTTTAATCGGATTTTTCAGACATGCAAATCTGTTAAGACATCTTTTTTCTAACGGTGTTAAACTCCAAAAGAATTTATAATTTATCCGTCTCAATAAATGTACACCTTTAAGATCCTTAACACATACAGGAAGTTTTGTAGAAAAAACACTTGAGCTTATTTAATAAATTACTCTCTAATAAACAATATAATGTAAAGTAAAAAACCGTTCAATATTGTGACTTAGGCATGTACATAATTGGATTAGTGCTTTGTACTTGTAATAATATTTTAATAGCTATAATCTTGTAAGGAAATATAAAAATTTATCTGTATTTTTGACTACTTGAATGGTTGTCATACAATATTTGTTGAATATACTGAGGATTTGTTTATGCGAATAAACAGCGCGTAAACGACACTTAGATATTTTATCCTTAGATATTTTAATATCATATAACATATATTACCGTGTTAGGTATACGGACAAAAAAAAATCCTTAAAATTATGTTTATATCAAGTTTGTCTGTTCAGAATATACGTATTTATAATTAGATAATAAATATTTATAAAATTTTCTATATTTTTAATGTGGATAAAAGACGTGATATAAAAGTAAGTATTTTAATACAGCAATAACAGAAGCGAAACAGCTGAAAAATACCCAACAGTAATATTTATTAAAATTTTAGATTTCCATAGAAACTACAAGAAAAACTTTTGAGATTTCTTTAATTTGTTGGACAGTTTCAGTTTCCTCGTTCAAAAGTAGTTTCAACTTTCAGTAAGTCGGAGAACCACCATCAGGAACAGGATGCAGTGCCTAGGAGTAGGACCAGGACAAACAAGGATGAGTTATTTTATTTACTTTTATCATTTAGAAATCACGATATCAACTCTCACTATCTCTCTTTAACACAAAGCAGTTTATATAATATTTTTAGCGAGTATTAATCATAACAAAAACACTGGAAAAGTTCATATATAATGACAACTTGATCACAAAGTATACATATCATCATCTAGTTTATATATATATATAATTTAAATAATTATTTCAGATTCCTTTCCTTTTTGTGTTCTATAGTTATAGTAATTAACAAATTCCCTTTGTTTGTTTTGTGTAGAAGCTGGTAAACTTTTGTTTAGGCTATTTTTATTGATCTGTACGAAAAGCGTACAGGGGGGAGCAGTTTAATTTTTTCCCCCCAAGGAACTGTATCCTATATGCACTTTTTCTATATTAACATATACACCATAACCTAAGACAAAAATCCAATTTAAATTATATTTTAAAGACATATTTTTCTTTATACTATGTATAGACAATCACATAAAAAGAAAAATGGGTTTAATGTCCAGTATTAGTGATGGTGTAAAAAAGCAATGTTGCTAGGGGAAAATTTAAGTAAACATATGAAAACGTACGTACGGACAAAACACTGTTTAGTATCCCTTGGAACATCAAGGGATAGGTAGATTATTGAATTGTTTTTAGATCATTCTAAATCTTTTTGTTCAGTATTCATTCAACTTGTAGCACGTAAGAGAAACATCAGCTAGAATAGATGCGATGGCCAGTTCCAGGACGAGGCCTTACATGGATGAGTTGCTTTTATAATTTAGAGATCTAAGTTACCCGTCATAGTATCTCTCGTTACCCAAAGCAGTTACATTCTAGTTTTACCAAGTATTAATTACAGCACAAAACACAGGAAACAGTTCAAACGTAATTGGTAATGGCGTAAATTCTATTTTATTAATTTTTAATATGTTTTAATTTCGTGGTTTTCGCTTTTCTTAGAAACTATTAAATCAAAGAAATATTTTTTTATCTTTGTTTAAATACAGAAATAACCTTGGGCTGTCTTTAATTCTGTCTGTACCCAAAGTGTGCAGAAAGTATCAATTCAGAACTTAGCAATCCCATGCACCAAATATCAGTGACACTTTGTATTCGCTCACACGTAGGTAACTACTAAATATACTAAAATTTATAAGTAGAAATATTTCATAAAAAATATATATATATTTGAAATTTTTCTGGCTATTTCAAGTAGGATAAATATTCACATTGAGTTGAAAAAAAGTTTATGCTAGGTGTTTACGTATAAAACTAATAACTGAATTATGTTTATTTATTATATTTAATAATTTGTTTAAACACTCATGACCATTTTTGAAACAAATATGGTCTATGATGTTCAACTGATTCAATTAGTTACTGAATTTAACGTCAGATGTCTCAACTCACAATATAATAAATAAGATATAGTCCCAAGTCCAAGTCGCTGTGTCTGTGGGGGGGTGGATCCCTCACATCTTTCAAGGCCTCTGCCGGTTAGGCTTTTGCCTTGTGTCTCGAGGGTCATAGCCCTAGTAGTTTTCGCTACCTGTCAGTGGGGTGAAGTGTCGTGGTGCAGTCGAAGTTGTAGTCGATGTCATCAGGTCATCCATAAGGAAGGCGCAGTTGGGGGACCTCCTGGGCGCGAAGCTCACGGATATGAATCCCACGGTGAGGACTCTGCAGCTTCCTCAAGGCTCGATTGTCAGGCCTTTTACGAAGCTCCTGATGGTAGGGACGTTGGACCGAAGCCCTGACTACAGTGTTCCTCACCGAACCCAGGGCGACCCCAGTGGCCCGCCGGAGACACACGCTCTGGACAGCGAGCAAACTGCCTCCTTGCGGTCTTGCAGGTGAGGTGGTACCATGCTGGGGCCGCATATGTGAGCACTGGTCGTATCAGAGCCGTGTAGGAGCAGGACCTTCGTCCTGGTCGGTGGCTTCGTGCAGTTGAGCAGAGGGCCGATGCTGCCGAAGCCCTTCCTCGCTTGGCCACAGATCCTCTTGACGTGGGGTGTGTGACGGTCAGCTTGGAGTCCAGGAGTACCCCCAGGTACTTGACTGAAGTCTTCCACGGTATGTCGTCGCCGTTAAATGACAAGGTGACGGCCGTCCGCTTGTCTCCTTGTCGTTGTGAAGTTTGTGGCTTCACATTTCTCAACGTTAACCTTGATCCTCTACTTGGTCAACCAGGGCTCCAGTAGGTGCAGCTGCCGCTGGAT
Organism: Homalodisca vitripennis; assembly: GCF_021130785.1. NCBI lineage: Eukaryota > Metazoa > Arthropoda > Insecta > Hemiptera > Cicadellidae > Homalodisca > Homalodisca vitripennis. Next base: position 20,270 of record NW_025778910.1, on the reverse strand, counting down.
GTAAAAGCACAGCCATTCTCAGGTTGGGCAGAAGTGGCCGTGAGGAGCGCATCGTCCGCGTACAGGGAGAGCTGCACTCTCGGAGCGACCGGAAAGTCGTTTGTGAACCACAGGTACAGGATCAGGCCGAGGACTGATCCCTGTGGCACACCAGAATGTCACTGGGCGGGTCGTGGAGGTGGATCATGCAACGCTGACGGAGAAGTTCAGGAAGGTGGGAGATTATCTGCGGAGCAGCCGAAAAGTCCTGCCAGGCAATGGAGACGATGACGGCTTGAAGAGCAGTTCCTTCGTGGCCCACACCTTGTCGAAAGGCTTTGCTCACGTCTATCAGGACCGAAGTGGAGTGGTAATTCCTTCCTACTGCTCCGGTGATGTTGTTCAGGACTCTGCGAAGCTGAAGGGTGGTGGAGTGGCCAGTGCGGAAGGCCGAATTGTTTCTGTCCTGATAGACGTGAAGAACTCCTCAGGGAATCTCGCCAAGACGATCTTCTCCAGAACCTTGGAGAGCTCAGGCAGGAGGGAGATCGGCCTGTGGTTCTCCGGGAAGAGAGGGTCCTTGCCGGGCTTGGGTATCATGATCACCTTGATCATGATCATCCCCCCCCACCTTCCAGGTGGTCGGGAAGTGAGCCAGGCGTAGGCATTAGTTGAAGAAGATGCAGGTGATCGTCCACGATCACCCAAGCCGGCAGGTTCTTCAATGCTGGAGTTCCTAAGGAGTCCGGGCCAGGGGCCTTCTTCGGGCGAAGGCGGCGAATGTGGTCTTGCACTTCAAGTGTAGTCACAGTGAGCCAGTAGTTCGTCTTCGTCAGGTTGGTATTCCTCCAGGAAGTTTTCAATCATTTCGCACGTGTCCTCGTCGTAGACATTCGCAGGTGGGGGAGAATGGTCTTCCATGGTGTCGGCGAAGGCCTCTTGCTCAATCTCCAGGAAAGTAGACAATACCACGCTGTCCATGAAGTGGTCGGTTGGTCTTTCTTCTCCCCTCGAAGTGCCCTGGAGATTTTCCAGATGCCGCCGACACCACCGTCAGCTTGATGTTCCACAAAGTCATCCCACGCAACCGCTCTGTGTTCAGCCAGGGGACGAGAGCACTTCCTGGCCTGGCGGTTGAAGGTCTGCTTGGCGTTGGGACCATCGGGACTGCTGATACTCTCTTTGCAGTCTGCGACGAAGGCGAATCTCCTCTCCTCAACTCCTCGGGTAGAGGTGGAGTGATGTCAGTCCGGGAGTGAGGAGATGACGAGGCCGTCATAAGCTTTTTGGATGATGGAAGTCAAGTCGTGTACTTGTCGGTCTAGCTGGTCCGGTTGACTCGGCAGGGAGTTGGTGGTGGCCGATGTCTGTCAGCGAGGTGGTTTGTAAAGTGGTGCCAGTTGATCTGGGTGAGACGAGTAGGAGGATATGATGGCGCTCCGTCGTCCGAGAGGTCGAAGACAACTGGCACGTGGTCTGACGAGAGATCAGACACTGCAACACCTCGATGTGTCCGTCCAGCGAGCCAGCTAGACCGATGTCCAGTATGTCCGGGAGGGTGCCGTCCATTGTGATTGTAGTGCGTGGGCTCCTCAGGTGTCAGTAGTTGGATGTTGGAGTCGGTTGTCCAGGAGACGGTGGAGACTTCTGCCATTGGAGTTGGTGTTTCTGGCATCCCCAGTCCAGATGCTTTGCATTGAGGTCCCCAGCAACAAGTGCAGGGGAACCAGGACGCAGCAGGGCATCAAGGCAGCAAAGTTTGCAGAGTTTTTCTAGGTGGATTGTAGACGGAGGCAATCTCCAGATCGGCTCCGCTGTAGTGGATGGCCAAGATATAGTCAATTAAAGTGATAAAATAATTATAAATAGATTATTAGATTTCAATGTAACTTTCAAAATTTTCTTTTCTACAAACTAGAATGCGTCTAATGTTATGACAAATGCTTCAGCTGAAATTGAGAGAGTATTCTGCAAAATTACCCCATTACCAAAGTTATTTTAGTCAACATCTTGGTTAACAATAAGAGTTAAATAACAGTAGTAATTAATCTCCAGACTCGCCGGAGAGTTAAAATTTTATTTTGGTTAGGTACTCTAAGTGAACATTTAAGGTCGATAGTTTTTCGCAATTTTAAGTGTACGATTACTTGAATTTAAAACCTTGTACATGCGACGAGTAAAGGTGGTATTTAGATTTTTAAATATGAAATTAAATTTTTTTCTTGCAAATTAAAGGTTATGAACTGTTTGGAGTGCTGCATTGTTTTTATTTCGGAGATACGCATCAATAGGAATAAATTAGTTTAAAGTAAATTGCATTGAGCATGTATTTATTGAAAGAGACTGTTCTCACATAACTATTTAAAACAAGAACACTCCTCAGTTTAGATATGCTCAGAGACCCTCCAGTCATTAAACCTGTATTATTTTCACAATGACTTTAATTACAAGGAGGTAGGAGTACACCACTCCACCTGTTACGGAAGATATTTACTGAAATTGCACGCACTATTTAAATTTGTAAAGCTCATTCTATTGCTGAGATGTCTGGAAGACAGTTTTACGGTCCTCCCAGCAGACAAAAAAGGGAACTTTTTCAGCCTACTGGGTAAAAGGCTTCAGTAACGCTCAGACAAATTCCCTTGATGGAAATGCACCAACATACAACTCGTTCTTCTCTATGGAAAATGATTTATAAAAGGTTTTATTCATAACTCCTACAGACCATTCTTTTTCGAGATAACAACCACATACATACAACTGTTCCCATTGAGTTAAGGTTTACAGCTGCGTTTAAATTAAAACCGTTACGGTCAGTTAGTAAGGTTACCAGTTACTAGAACTTAAAACTGCGCTAAAATATAATCATTTCTCATACTTTAAAAACACTTTTTCCTATTATTCTCTCATTTTTCTTTATAAATACGCTATATTAACATTCAAATGTCAAGATCTCGTATGATTGTATTTAGCTATTTTACTAATTTATTTATTCTGTTTCGTTCTCATTACAATTAACAGTTCCACATAACACCTATGTGAAACATTTACAAAATGCTTAGCTATAACCAATGGAGTGACATGTACTATCAACTGACTGTTGCCTATAATAAAATTTTGCCTGTATTCCTGCAAAATTTTAAGCCAAAAGGTCATAAACTCTAAAAGGATATTAATGCGGACGGACTGACTGAGAGATAGACAGAGTAACAATTGGATAGATAGATAGAGAGACATTACATTTTTCAGCTTCACGAATGATACGCTTCGTTAACGCTAATCCAGTAACCGAAGAAGAAATCAAATATTCTACCGGAATGGAATGAATTCACATGTTTTCTTGTTAAAATACTGATTTATAGCAAATCAAAAATAGACAAAATATAAATTATGAAATTAATTCCGGTAACAAACGAGACTGAAGTCTGCTAACTAGGCGTATCCAAAATAGTGCTACCGGTGAATCAAATTCTTAGGAGAGACAGGCGGCTTCTAGCTAGCCGCATAAGAGCTGAGCAATAACAGCGTCTGTGATGCCCTTAGATGTCCTGGGCCACACGCGCGCAATACTGAAGGAATCAGCGTGTCTTCCCTGGCTGAAAGGCCCGGGTTACCTGTTGAAAACTCCTTCGTGCTAGGGATTAGGGCTTTGCAATAGTTCCCCGTGAACGAAGAATTCCCAGTCAAGCGCGAGTAATTAAGCTCGCGTTGATTACGTTCCCTGCCATTTGTACATACCGCCCGTCGCTACTACCGATTGAATGATTTAGTGAGGTCTTCGGACTGGTGCACGGCCACGCCTCGTCCGGAGAGATGACCAAACTTGATCATTTTAGAGGAAGTTAAAAATCGTAAGAAGAAGAAGTTACTACTTAGTTGTTTATACTTCTTTTATTCGATAATTTATTATTCTTATTTTCTTATTAAAAATTAGTATGTCCAGCATAATAGTTGGCTACCTTCTTTACAGTTCCATAAAATTTTTTAGCACTAATATTTTTTTTAGTCAAACTAATACTGACAGGTATGCAGTGTGGTGTGTTTGCAAATCTTTCTTGATGGTAAATTAACTTTCCAATATACTCCTTTTACACCATGAACTAAATGAACTAAAGGACGGACACCGATTGTTTCCAAATAATAGTCATGTATGTAAGATAAATTAAATTAAAATTTTATCTATAGATGCAGTAAAAAAGTTACTTTTAAACTATGAAAGAAAAGGTGAAGTCTTTAAATTCAAACATATTAGGAGTAGCTATATTACTTATGGAAAAACTTATTTGATCAAAGTAAAACGTCTCTATTATGCTTAGAATTTTGTTTTTATTTACGCGGACTAGACAATAATTAAACAAGAGTCATTTCAAAAAATATCCATCTGAAAACTTTGTAGCATTTTTTTAGAATGAAATACTTTAAAGTTAGTCGGAATAGGTATAAAAAATGTAAGACAAAACCTAGGTCTCACTGTCAAGATGCTATCTGGTGAGGTTGAAGGCCGCAGACGCTAAGGACGTAGACGATTCACATATACCGGGCGTAGGCTATGTGATTCTGTCACCACAGGTTTCAGCCACTACGTAGTCCAGGGAGAGGCCCCGAGTGACAAGCTGTTATTACACCTCAGCCACGCTCAGACCGCAGTTACTCGGAGTTGATCAGCCCGCCTTTGAGAGTCCTCCAGATAGCAAGAAGCAGCCGGTTACTCAGCACAACCCACCACAAACAACAGTATGACGGCAGGGAGTAAATCCAGGTTATTTGTTGTTGTGAAAGAGAGATATGTCGTCTGCGAAACTATAAACACACTAAAAGTATCCACAGAACGATTTGCTTTAATATAATGTAAAATTAACTAAGTTTGGAACACAATACATACATATTATTCGGAGCGTATGACCTAAAATAAGATACAATCATTAAACATAGGAGATTTGAAATCTTTTCCTAACTAGACTTTTCTACAATTCTCGCATTCTGTACAATGTAACGTAATGGTTCTTCCGTGATCGTGGTTAAAAACTACAAAATAGGTACAACATTGGAAAACATACGCGACTTTAAAATTGTTCTAATGGTTTATATCTTAAACCTTATAATACTGTCAGACACCATAAGCATCTGTATAATTTGTTTTATATGATTTTGGATTGAAGTCCATGACAAATCACATAAGTAGGTCTTAATTGACCTAACTATGGATGGAAGTGTATAGAGTTGATCCCCTAGAGCACAATCAGGCGAAATTCATGCTGTGTGGGTTTAGTTTTTTGTTAATATATCAACTACTTCTTACAGTGATTGAATATAATCGTTAAGCTTAATATTCGTTTATTTTGTTTTTACGTTTCTCGACATTGCAGAAATTGTATTGACCTATTGGTATAAAATTGTATTATTTAAGGTGTCTAAACTAACTTTTAATTTAAGTTGAACTAACTTGTTATGGTGATCTGTACATTATAAGAAAATAAATTGGATTTTACTCGTTAATTTGTAGGAAATATTTACATACACTAATCAATAATTATTCAAAATTTTGAAACGAAAAAAAACCATTACTATTTTATACAAAACGGCCCGTAATTAAATCTTACTCTTACGCTAAAAAAATATTTATAGTGTTATATTGTACGAAATTGAATTATATACTAGAATAATTTATGTTAACGTAGTAAAAACTGTTTAACGATTTCCTGTTAATTTAAAATCGTAAGCATTCGATGAATGTAAATATCATTATGAACTTGAAATGAACTCGCACTTTAAAAAGTAACAAAATATAATAAAACCTATATAGACCCTGGTTCCTCATAACAATAATCTTTAAAAATCTACGAAATATTTCTGTCAATTAACAAATTAGTAGTAGTGTAAAACGGTTAAAAACTGAACAGTAATATATTAACACATACACCATAACCTAACCAGGGAAAAATCTTTAGAATTGGTCTTTATTAAAATTATGTGTCTGTATGGTAGGTACTCATATTAGTGTATAATCACTTATATTGTACAAATTCCGTTGAACTGCATGTAATTAGCAGGAATTGAGGTTAAAACCACAATTGAAGGTAAAAGGTTATGACTAGAGTACAAACAAATTGTATTAATAATAATAAGCAATAGATATGGAAAGTCATGTATATCTATGGTAACGGACAAAGGAAATGGTTTAAGGTGAAATAGTATTTTGGGACATTAAAGTTATATATCAAATGTCTCACAATCTCAGCGCAGAGTGTAACCATTAACAAACATGCAACGAGGACCAGGACCAGGATCAGGACTTGCAGATGAGTTACTTGCATGAGAATGTTTACACTTCTACAAATTGTTTATTGAGTTTATTTCTAGGACTGGAAAATTCCTACCGTATTCATGAAATCCCATTCTTCACTTTTTTTAAAGAAAAGCTAGAAAACTTTTGATTTGTGCTACCCCAAACGTGCAGGGTGAGTTGGTTTACAATTTTCTTCAAAAGACAACAACATTTATTTATATTTACATACTAGTTATGTAATTATTTGTATGGTTTTTTTTTATCCTAGTCTTTTGAGTCTTACAGTTTTTTTTTTATTACGAGGGCTACAGTAAAATAAATTCCACTTTCAACTTCTCAATATTTTTTCTAATCTAACGGTTTTTAGTATAGATTTTTGTTTTATATGCCAATAACGTAATCGGTAGTTTTTTAGTGGACTGTTCTTTATATTTTAAAAAAGCTGGGTTTAAAATTAGGATAGTAAGGTTAAGTAGATCCTAAGTATGTTTTTCCCACCTTCAGCAAACGAATTGCATTTTATACTCCACCATCCTTTTTGTTCTTTCAATATGTATTTAATAAAATTAAAAACTCATACTACATACATTGTTGAGTAAAGAGATCTAGTAAATTTATGAAAAATAGGCAGATAAACTAGTGAGGCATTACTATGCACACATTTCTTCAGTAACGATAAACACACAATTAAGAGTAATTGATTACATTTAGATACAGAGAAAAATCTGTACAATATAAAAGATACTGCCCTTTTATTATTTTAGCTCGATATAACATGAGCACATCTTAATTATGTGGAATTGAACGTAAACAAATGGTAAGATATTTTATATAACCTATATTAACCATCGTATAGTAATTAGTGTAATTAAACCAGTTGTGTCAGTGAATTTCTTTTATAATATATTAATGAAATCATTTAACAGAATTTTATGATATATAATGTTCACCAATTATTCCTGAGAATTTCACACTTGCATTTTTTTGGACTAGGCCTATGAAATATTATTGCAGTATGTTTTGTCTTAATTATATAAAGCAATTGAGGTTTTTGTTTTACACTATGAATTGAATTGTCTAAGATAAGGTTTTAAAAATGTACATTATAGCACGGACATATCAAGGAAATATGTGGAAAAATTCCAGTATTTGGTGATATTCACAAGGCAATTTTGGAAACTAACTTAAAATTGACTCCTGAAAAACTGGAGTCTGTATCTGTCGGAAGAGATGCAAAAAATAGTTGTCAACGAAGACGTTAAAACCGTATTCCGAGTCTGTTTAAGACCAGAGACACCTACAGAAGAGTTCCGACTGGTTTTCCAATTGCCAAAAAAAAAAAAATATAGTGAAGTGATGTCCGGCCTATGAAGACAACTTCGGTAAGTTTGTCAGTCCTATACTATGTAAAAATTATAACCTCTCGAGCGTTTTATATATCTTCTCCTCTCTATTCATAAAGTCTTGTAATTTGGTCTTCTTTGCAATTGCGCCCATGACATCTTCCTATACTAGTCTCAACGATCTAGCGTATTCAGATCTGTAACATTTTAATTCTTTAAATAATTTTGTTCAGTAATGTTTTTTTAGTTTTTGTAAAATGGCCAGGTTTAATTGCGTGGTGAATTGTAAAATTTTTCATTTTTAAGAGTAATTATATCCTTTTTGTTAACATTTTTACGACAACCTTTCATGTTTCATTTCATATTATTTATTCTTTAACTGAAATAAACACATGTACCAAACAGTTTATAATTATATAAATGAGATACTAACGTGCTTTTTAAACTATATCGACGATTATTTATAAAACAAAAAACGATCAGTATGAATCTTAATAACTCGTACACATATACAGTTGTTATTATTGCAATATTATATAGCTTTTACCTAAGAATTAACCTATGCTATGTTTAAAGCATCCCTGCTACATCTAATACACACCTGCACTCCGTATGAACGAAGCATTTAAGATTCAGGTGTGAGGATCCGTATTTGTGTACTATTATTTTTAATAAGATTTAAGAGAAATATTTTATAGTTTTATAACTGTATTCCTGATGGTTTTAATTCGGATATACCAAAGCAGTTTTTTCTAATCTATGTAAGTGTTATAGTTGCAAAAAAATAGACAAATTAATTAGCAATACAGTAAAATTTTATATTTAAGTGTCCCTGTATACAATATCTCAACTATCGTGTTTTAGGACATAAATGATAAAGTATGACAAAACATAAAATTTAAAAATTATGTTAAAAGTACTTTGCTTTTTTATTTTGAATTACAACTGCCCTATAGGAATACATATTTCAATTTTTTTCCTTTTTGTTTTATATCTGATTAAATGAATATGGTACTTTTTCCTCATAGGCTATGCCCGTTAGGCACGTTTACCAAGTAATCATTAAAAGTTTTCTTATTGAAACTTTGTAGTAATTAATAATTTTATTTTATCTTTTATTGAATTTACAGGTTGATCTCTATAAAAATATATGTGTATGGGGCAACTACTGCAGCTGCAATGTCAACGAGTAACTTATACCAGACCAGACCAAAATATATTCAACAGTGTGTACTCTAGAAACCATTTTTACAGAGGACTACAATAATAAACTTTTTTAGTTAATTCAAATGTTTTATGTTGCAGTGATTTCGAATATGAATATTCGTAATGGCCACAGGCATGAAGACCAGGTCCAGGACCAGGGTCAGGCAGGAATCACATGAATGAGTTACTTTTGTAAATTAGAAATCGCAATTTCTCCACTATCTCTTGCTACCCAAACCAGTTTTAGTGACTATTAATCACAGTAATAGATATGGGGAAATGTGTAATAATTACGCGGTTTTATAAAGGAAATTGAATTTTTATATTGTATTTATTATTGTGTTATTATGTAATTTTTTTAAACTCCAATTACATTTTTTTAATACTAACCTAGTGTTTTCAGCTGTTTTAATCCTCTCTGTACCCAAAGCGCACAGGGAGAATTTGTATTTAATGTACCTGTCAATCATCATTACATAATAATAATTTATTAATCAATTTTATGTAGTTGATATAATATATGTTTATGAAAAGTATTTTGTAACTTGTATTTTACAACAAATTTTCTGACATATTTTAAGTATGTAAAGTGTAGAAAATGAGTTAAAAATGGTTTATGCTATCTATCTAAGATTATGTTTAATTGTTAAAATTCATATAAATTAAAAACATATTGTTCGGAGATTATAAGAGAAATATGGTATTTATTTTTAATATATTCAATTATTTTTCTTAAATTAAAACCAGAGTTCTCTTATGTACTTCAATAAAAAAATTATGGTTGCCTGTAAAGTCGGTTTTACGGGCCGAAGATTTTACGTGACAACGTCTTTTTCTCGGTAGAATATTTATTGATATGAATATTATTAAATTGCACAATAGGAACAAGGAATTTAATGAAAATAAGAATTGCACAAATTTTTAACTATAGAAATATATTTTGTTTACTAAAACATTGTACATAATTTGAAATTAATTAAAATTTTTTATTGTAAATGGTAAAGTTGAATAAAACATTTACTAAAATTGGGAATTTGAAATTCTTGCTAAAACACAGTTAAAATTCTAACTCCGCGCGTGGTGGATTGGTCGGTTTTAGTTCGTTTGTTTTGGTCGCACTGTTATGACAGGTTAGAGGTTATAATTTGTTATTTTAAATGTTTGACTAGCCAATACGCGCTGTTTCTTCTCAATCGACTGAATTACGATTGATTGCAGAGTGATTTAAACTAATAATTTACTTAACACTATCAACATTTGTCAATAGTATGACATAACCTATAAACTCAGTTTCTCAACTTTTGTGTCAATCTAACAATTAATCAATCAATCATAGTTTACGATAATGAAATATCAGTGTACAATTATTTACCTTTATTGTTGTAGTTGTTGTAAATGACGAATCTAAGCACTCCACATTTTCACGAATAAACATAGTTTATCTGCTTTATCCCGTGCGGCGGACCCACAGTTATCTGCTTTATCCCGTGCGGATCCCGTGCGGCGGACCCACTGGACGGGCATCGTAACGTTACCGGGCGTCGTTACACTTTTTTCATGAGTGACTCCGAGCCGCAACCTAATTTAAGACGTTGTCACGTCAAAAAGTGTTCTGTGTGATAATCGTTTTATCGGAATACCCAGTGCCATAGGTTGTGTATTGTTACAATAATCTTATTTAACAGATAAAACAGTATAACCTGTACATTTTAAACGTAGAATTAATTTTACAATTTTTAAATATGTACGTGTTTGATAATTACTATTAGGAACTATCGAAATTAGTATTACGATATTACTATATATGATATAATTTATAAAAATAAAAAAAAAAACAAAATAGATGTTGTCAAGTGTAAATGCACAACCGAATTATTTTGAGTCTCCTAACGAATAGGAGTTTAATCCAATAGTAAAACTTTAATCCAATAATGTATGAAAAATGTACATTGTCTTCTAACTTTACTGAACCTCATGTTCAAGATATCCTGATGAGGGTTGGTTCAACTCTGCACACATTTTCTCCAATATATGCAGGTTTCGCCTTTGCACAGTCAAACAAGTAAGTTACCTTATGCGCCAATATAATCAGTACTGACTTTTTAATGCATCGCATGCAAGTAAAAAACATTTTCAGGTGATCACGTGGTTGAGGCATTAAAGGTTTATAATTTAAGCTTATTTTAAAAGACTAGAACTAATTTAGTTATCTGATTCTGTTGGTGAAGGTCGCTGCTTCCCTCGTGGCGTCGGTCGCTGCCCTGGGGTGATTTTACGCCATTGCTTGAAAAAATACCATTGGTATGTTATTCGAAAACGAAAAAAAATGGACGGAATGCGTGAAATTAAAATTAATGCTGGTTAGGAATGGTGTTGAGAATCCGAGGCGAACGGCTCGCGCTACCAATATTAGCAACCTTGTATCGTTTGCGACCGGAAGAGTGGGCACCTTCCAGAGGAATAATAACCGTGGATCCGCCACTAGATTCCTCCTATCCAAAAGCTAACCAGCTTTTATGACTAAAGATAACTAATAATTTGGATATGGTTCCGAAAGCTTCCCTAACAATTATGCCAAGTCCCCAGGCCACGTACACTCACTTCTACCCGTCAACTCTACCCGATCGCTGCACAACGACTCCCCACAACCTCCGGTCATCTGCCTGCTAACCTAGCAGGAATCATCCTACCAGAACCTGTCCAAAAGAAGTCCGGATGGTAGGAGGCTCCTATAGTTCAAGCTAAGAGCTAGAGGTCGGCGCAGCTGGCTATCGCTGGCTATCGCGTTCGGCGGCTACTGAAAGATAACGCGCGCCAAAATTCAAATCTATAGCGGCACTCGCCGCATCAGTTATTGAGTTTTATTAATTTAACATGAATTAGTAAGGCAATACTAATTTACCCAGCTTATTACACCTCTATTTTTTACTAATTTTCAATATTTTGCCTTTCTTAAAATGCTATCGATATTACTTTAAACAAATAAGTGAGGAAATAGTTCTCACAAAACAGCTGTACATTCCTTTATAAAGTATGTATTGATTGTTCTATGATGAATATTATTGCTCACCTTGCGACCTCGTGGCGTCGCGACCGGAAGGGGGACCTTCCCGAGGAATAATCCGTGGATCCGCCACTAGATTCCGTCTATTCCAAAAACCTAACCAGCTTTGATGATTTAAATAAATACTAATAATTTGGGACTATAGTAATAATAATAGTAAAGTATAGTATATTAAATTACGTTTATACTTAAAACGTCAAAATTACGTTTATGAACGTTAAATTACGTGTATACTTAAACGTCAAATTACGTTTATGAAACGTTAAATAACGTTTATACTTAAACGTCAAATTACGTTTATGAACGTTTAAATTTACGTTTATGATACGCCAAATTACGTTTATGAACGTCAAATTACGTTTATACTGGTACGTTTTACAACGAAGTATTATTCAACACTTAGTTTCCTTTTTAAATTGCACATGTATTTCCTTTTTTGTGGTTTAGCTGTTGTATTAATAGATATGAACCCATGAGGTGTTTTCCAGCACTCAAAACAGAGAGCCTCAAATTGGTTGAAAGTCATGTCAGAACCTACAAAGTCCTGGAACACTCTCTTTGTATAGTACTTGTTTCATTGTAAACAGACACAACAGATTAACATTGTTTCGTATGACCTGCATATCAACTCGACCATAGCTCTGACTCAGGTAGACACAAGAAATCCCTTTATGACGTCCTCTAATGAAAATAGTCCTTTGATTTTAGTTTGCTCTTCTAGGAGGCAGTCATCAAATACCACAAGTGAGTTTGGTTTGCAGTCATCGATAGAAATGAGATCTTGACAGGACGAATAGAAAAAACGCTATTTGTCTTCTAAGGTTTTTTTTCTAATCTACTGTATTGTTCACGCAGATCTACATATGCAGGTTTGTTCTATTGAACGACTAAACACGTATAGATTCTTGAACGGAACTCCATCTTTGTTGTAAATGAAATTCAATAACAAGTTCGTTTTACCACTCCCAGACGGTCCTACAATAAGACACCGTAACGGTCTAGGTAAAAATTGGGTCTTCGAATTTATCTTTGCAATACACTTGAATTTCCATAGTATGTTCTCTTACATACATTTTACAATTTAACAGTTTTCGCATATTCTATAATGACCCCATGCTAGGGTTTCGGATATTGTCTTCGAGTACGAAACGCTTGTCGTCCTTTGATGAAAGTACCACTTTATGGTGTTCTACGCTGTAGAGATTGTGTGCTTGGCTCCGAATTGTATTCATCGTTTTGTTAGTGCTCGATGTTACTAAACAAACAGTCTTTATAGTTGCTAAAGGTAATTTCATTTTCAACTACAGCTTTTTTCAACACCCTGTAGACCTCTTTATGAAATGGTTGTCTTCTATATTGCTCGCATACATCTTGGATCGTAGTCCTACAAACTCTCGCATGATTCGACCATTAAGTTCATCCTTCATTTTACCCAGAACTTTTTTGTTTACGTGGGGAAGCCCATATTGGTTGGGGTTGGGGTAGTCACTTGTATCAAATAATCCAATTAAATGTTTCATGTCTTCATAGAAGTTTTTCGTTTTGATGTCATATATCAGGGAATCGGTATCAGTGTACACCATTTTTATGTTAGATCCATACTTCTCTTTCATTACATTGTAGTGGAAATCATACATCAGTGTCTTTGATATGTCTAGAATACTCATACCTACGTAAATAGGTTTATTTAACAAAAGTGTTTTCTTACTAAAAATGTACAGCAACTAGGTTTTCTGTAAAGATGGTTCGACTCTTAAAGTTCGGTTTGCTAACCCATCTTTCGACTAATTTGGATTTAGTACCCAAACGAATGTCCACACGATTTCTCATATTTTCCATAGTTTTTCCAAAAACTGAGTTGTTCATTAATTTGAAAAAGTCTTTCTCAAAATCATTTTTCGCCTTTGTACGCTCCATGGTATTCAGATTAATGTACGGTTGCAACCAATTGCTTTGACTGAAACTAAGAACTCTATGAACATGTTTTAGTTTCATACCCAGACTCAAATAAAGCTTTAAATTTTTGTAGTGTACGACATACTTTTCTTTGCTGTAGGAGAGTTGTCAGAAGCTTTGCCATTTTCGATCCTGGTGGGACTCTACGTTCTGGAGCGAGAGGTAGATCAGAGTGTACGTCGTGTAGTTCTTCAGGATATTCCAAATCAACTTCTAATATGTAGCCTGTGGGTGAATCGTCACTAACTTTCATTACATCGATGTCTGTACTGCTCCACTGAAAGTTTGCATATGGTAGTTTTACAGAACATTGCCCACCCATACAGGTTGTTTGCATCCAAGTACATGAGGTAGTTATTTGGTTTCGATTTGTCGTAGTCTTTCATTGTAGGGATTGTTTGCCTTCGCATATCGATGAGAACACTGTGAAATACCACCCACGAATACCCTTTTCAACCATGAGTACCATATCGATGTCAGTCATTAGAGACAGTTCGACTTTTGTAATTTTTAGCTCATTGCGTTCCAAGCCAACCCAGGTGCTTGTGAAATACCATGCAGGATCTAATTTGTATGTATTGAGACATACATCCCTGAAGTTTTCCATAACATCTGCAAGCAGCAAGACATCGGTTTCGTTATATAGCATTGTATATTCTTTCATGTTCTGAATGTTAAAGGCGGTCCACATCGCACGCATGTTTGTAATCTTCATTTGTTATGTGTTGTTTATTCAGTCTATTGTAAAATTCTTCTTGACTAGGTAGTGATGTTTCACTATATTTTTCTATACTGTCCATGTAGTCGTAAGGGTACACTCCTTTTCGTAGCAATAAATTGAGGTCCTTACCATTGTAATATGTTGAGATGTGTTTGAATTGAGATCTAGTCAGATTCTTTGACAACCTATCGAGACTTTGTGACATGAACTTGAATGAATCGATGAATCGTAGTTCAATTCCACCTTCCACACTGACCGTAAAGGAAATGTACCGCTCCTCGTTGTTGGGTATCAATGATATGCGATTTTCGAACTTACCAAACTCTTTAATGAATAGGTGAGTGTCGTAACCTGCTAAATTATGAATGAAAACAGGAATGAACCTAAGTTTTTTGAAATTGATGTTACACTTGTTGTGAGCTGCTCCTCTAAACAAAACCCGTCAAATGGTTATGGTCTCTTAACACGATCATCACCAAGATAATTTCCACAGATATGGACACGTAGTTGTAGATTCAAACATTTCCTGTTGCTCTTTTGTCATCAACTGCATGGGGACTATTGCTTCACTCTTGTAAAGTTCATTAATCCTTATCGACTCCTCAATCAATGATTTTACAAATACATGTGCAGCATCGTCTCCAAAGTATTTAATCGGTGGTTTGGAAAAGCCGTCCTCTGACACCCCATACATACAGAAAGAAATGGCAATTATGTTTCTGATATTTGATAGTGAACGACTGATGATTACCATTACAATCCACTTTACACGGTTGACATGTTGAAATAGGTGCTAGACAGCATACAAAGTCTGCGTAATACACAAAGGGCACTCTCATTGAGCAATTGAAATCTTTAAATCTAATTACAGTTCCTGGCTCTGGTAGTTCCAATTTCACAGCATCGTGTGTGTTACAGTCTTCTCTATGCTTGATGAGTAAATCCTCTCTCGTAAAGTGTTGCAAACACCTATTGCATATCCACATCTTATGTCCATTTCGTGAGATCTGGTGAACTAACCAAACGGGACATATCTTTGATCCAACAGTAGTGAGTGTTTGTTTTTTCTCTGATAAACAGTAGATTTAACATGTTTTTCCATCTCTTTATCAGTTATTCTCAGCGGGAATATATCGAACTTGTTATCATAAGCATAGAAATTAACAGAAATGCCACTAAGTCTTTCAAACTTTGCTATATCATCAAGTTTTATGGGGCATTCGCAAGTTGCTAGTGCATGAAGCAGCTCTCGTTTGAAGGTTCGTAATTGCTGATTCTTTCTGGATGAACCTTAACTGGATGTAAAGCTGCCAGAATAGACCACATAAAACATTTCTGATCTTCGTTTTTTACATTAATAACAGCCTTTTTGGATTGAATCTGTTTTGGTAGAACCACATAGCTGGATCCGTGAAAAGGAACGTATCGGTTGACTCTGATCTCCAAGTCTTTCACACTTTTTAGTGACCATTGAGAACCGTTTTGCCTCAAACTCCTCCATCTCAACCAACATCTTATTAAGTTTTGCTGAGTTATAATAGTCAGACAGAGACGTTGTCCGAGTAAAGAAATTTCATTTTTTTTCGTTTTAAAGTTCATGACTTGAGTCACCTCCACATCGTTTATTATTTTCTTGAATTCAGCATGATAAACCATGTTTTACCTTAAGATTCTTTTCTTTTACAGCTTCCTGAAGTTTGTCAACAACGAGTGGTTTGCATATCTCAAGAAACATTTTTGGATCTTTGATCCCACGTTTGTTCATAATCACATACGTTTTTCAATCTTCCCGTGAATGCCGACTGGACTTCTGATATTTCATCAAGTATTGTCTGTGACTCCTCTGGAGTACGTACCGGAACCAGATGAGGTGTTGAAGGTGATTCTGTTTCAGACAGAAGCTGTCTCTCTTCCATGGTAGGACTAATCGAATTCTCACTATTAATTGTACTAGTCAGTGTCTCACTAATAATCTTTTTCACACCTGTAGTAATCTTTTGCGGTCTAGTCGGTTTTCGGATCATCGCTTCAAGAGCTATATCGTTTGTATTGACTTTCGGTACTTGTTTGACTTCCCTTGGTCGTTTTTGGGTATTTCTTTACCAGCATGTTGATGTCTGGAGTAGGTGCCGGCAGTCTTGGTGTCAGTCTCGTAATGGGTAATATTTCACTCCTGTATCGAGGACCTTCATGAAGTGCTGACAAACGGATATGACGTTTCGATTGTTTGTGACGGTTCCAGTTGGATGACTCTATTGGTGTTTCACAAATCCAACACATTTTACTTTTAGGAGCTGGTTTGATTTTCCATCTTTTTCAGACGTTCGTTATATGTCATACCATGCTGGTTTTTTTGGCACATTTCTGAGATTTTTTGGTGCCGAGCCATGTTGGAAACCGTTTATTTCCTTACTGCATTTTGGACACGGTTTCTTCTGGGGTTTTTATTTGAGCACGTACATCGGTCGGACTAAGCACGTTGTATGTTGGACTCTCTGGGATATGTAGTGGTGAATGGTATACAGGACTATATGGTATATGCAGTGAATAGTCTTACTTATCCGGAACTTCAAATGGTGGTGGAACCAAGTATTGATATAATTTTTCGATGAATCGGGGTGTATCCTTTTTACTGGTGGTTCAAACTTTGGAGCGTCCAGCTGTAGATGGACCAATTATAGCTCTAATTTTGGAATAGAAATCTGGATGTGTCTAACATAGACAAATCAAAATCAGCAATCGCGTCTTGTTCTTCAGGTCTGAGATTTGAATAGGACTCTGGCAACATAGACATATCAAAATCAGCAATCACGTTCTGGAATTGATTGTCACTCACAGCATCAGCGTATTTTCCAACATAGACATATCAAAATCCGGAGTTTGTCTGTCTAACGTGGACATGCATTTCTTTGTTTTTTATGGCGGGACATGGAGGAGTTCCTGACTTCAACACCACACCTTGAACATACTTGTTTCATCGAAGGAGGTTTTTCATTGAATCCGTTGGAAGAAGCATAAGCTGGTGGATTTGACGCTGACATACACTTCTTTGTTTTTTGGTGGCGGGATAGGTTAGATGCAGTAACCTCAGCTCCACAATTTGGACATTTCTTGACTAATGATCTTCGAAGACCGTCCGTAGCATTGAGAAATGCTGTTTGCTTGCTAGCAGGAGAAAACGCCATTATTATAGAGCTGGCTACTCTCTTACTGTATGGGTGATTGACGATGGAAAAGGATGAGGTATGGATTGCACTTCTTTGTTTTTTGGTGGCGGGATAGGTTAGATGCCGTAACCTCTTCTCTACAATTCGAACATTTCTTGACTGATGATCTTCGAAGACCATCCGTAGCATTGAGAAATGCTGTTTGTTTGCTAGCAGGAGGAAAACACCATTATTATAGAGCTGCTACTCTCTTATTGTATGGGCGATTGACGATGGAAAAGGATGAGGTATGGATGGATGAGAATAGGAAGAGGAGTAGGAAGAGGGTGGGTGTGTGGGATGAGTGGAAGGAAGGGATGAGAACATTATTAATACATTTGACTCTGAACTAGAACATAGTTTTTGTAACTCTTTTTCATAAAACGATCCTATTATTTCCTCACCAGACTAGTCTGCGATTTTGTAGGTAACAGGGCAAGTTTTGTTGACAGCCACAATCCGAAAAATTTCTCTTGTCCAATTTCTGCGGTATTTATTTCCAAATACATCTTTCTTTATAGTAATTCTTTACACGGTCTCCAACCTGAAAGTCTGGGTCTGAATACTATGAACATCGTCCAGTGTGTTGCGGTATACATGTTTCTTTCTTAAAGTTTGTTCATCATGCTTTGAATTCACTTCTGATGGGACACTCACAGTTCTGTTTATTAGTGCACGTGTTGTGAAATTTACTGTTTATATTGACGTAGAAAGCTTACTGTAAAATAAATGTCCGTACATCCAATCATAAAAGGAGCTTTTTGAATTTCAAAGTGCACTTTCATTTTTTTCATTGAAGAGTTCTATGGAAACGCTCTATAATGGCACCTTTTTTCCTCATTTTCAGTTATGGTATAACTTTATTTGATTTTTGTTGTTTAAAAAAAGACTCTCTAAATTCCTATATTAACAAATTCCTCGTCCTTTGAATCCGTGGTTGTGAAGAAGGCTTCGGGGGTTTGTGACCAACCAATTTCGCTCTTCTTAATATTTTTAACCAAACAATTTTAGTAACCTCTTGTGGAGTCTATTTAGTTTTTAATGGTTATGACCACGCCTTATTTTGAAAATACGTATCAATTACATTAAAGTATGTATCTGAATCACATCATTTTCCTTTGGAAAAAACCTAATCATTTTAACAAACAAGGTCTGCAGCCCTCAAATCATCAATTACCCAAAGTTTACAATCTATTTTTTCTCTTAGGGAATCGCTTAACCCACAGGTTTATGAACCTCTAAAGCCTCGAAGCAGGATTTCTTTCCGACTTTTCTGATTCTTTAATTAACTATCCACAATACACTTACATTATACCACAACTAGTACTTTATAAGGTGCGTGTGTTTTTCGCGGGCGGCGCGGCGGTGACTGGCCCAGTGACGAGGCGCGTACAGAGTTGTTTGTATACTTTACTAGAAACAACACGCGGCGTGTCTCACACGGCGCGGTGGTGGTGGACGGTTACACGCAGGTCGCGCGGCGCGGCGCGGTGGTGAGCTGGACCAGTGACGAGGCGCGTACAGGATTGTTATGTATACTTATAGAAACAACACGCGGTGTCTCACACGGCGTGGGTGGTGGTGACGGTTCAGCAGGGTCGCTCGGCGCGGTTGATGACGAGGCGCGTGCCAATTGCTTTGGCGGTGACGGTTCAGCAGTCGGCGCGCGCGGTGCCTGACGAGGCGCGTTGCCGATTGCTGTGCATACTTACAGTAAACAACGCGTTGGTGGGGGGGGGGGGGGGTTCCCCCCCCGGTGGCGGGACAGCGGATGGACATTTGCGTGGTGCATTCGCGCGGCGCGGTTTCTGACTAACCCGTTACTCACACGCTCTTAGTCGCTCTCTAACAATTTTCAGTCCCCAGATTTCGGTCTCACACGGTTTTGTCCCAAGAACCGGTCTCGGGTGCGTTGTCCCAGGAACGGCCAAAGTATACTAACTTGGTGATGAAGGTAACCTGTAAATTTTTGGAACGGACTACAAAAATTAAAATAGAGAAAACATTACTATGCGTGCCATTATATTATTATCTATTATTGGGCCCAGGGAAAATTTTAGTCCCTAGAACATTGGAGAAATGATACTTACTATTAATTGAGGTAACTGGGTTTCGAAAAATGCATTACAGTGTATAATGCGACTAAAAATACTGGCAAAAGCTTATTCTGAACTGAATCATGGAAAACGAGTGGGTGGTTCCCCTCCAGAGCAGATTCAGGAACAAACTTGTCCCAAATGGAATGCTGGAGAGCATAATCATCAGTTTATAACAGGATATACACTAACAGGTTTTACTCTAAGCAACTAAACAAAAACTTACATCTCATTACAATTTACCGTTAGGAACCCGTTAGAAATTCGCAGGAGTAGAGTACCTACATCCTGGAGTGTTTTAAAACGATCAACACATGGTTTAAGAGTCTTTTTAAAGATACCAAATATTTAGACAAATTAGTAGTTATAGGACACACTAGAAGCCACCAGGTCAAATTTAAGTGAATCATTTA
>NW_025778909.1:0-166109 GCF_021130785.1 Homalodisca vitripennis | reverse complement strand
AACTAATTCAATATATGTGTAAATCACCAATGTATACATTCTTTTAGTATTTATAATAATAATGTTTGAATTGTGAGTCTCTAAACAAATTGAACGTGTTGGTTGGTTAGTGGCTAAAGAAATATTGATGGTAATGTGAGGTGTAATATACAGCACAAAAAATATTTATTATATTTTAATTCATTCATATATAACATAATAAAGATGAATACACACACACACACTTTAGTCTATCCATAAATATTTCCTAATACTGAAATCATTTTAAAATTAAGGGGGTTCGGTATGCCCTATCCTTCCCATGTTAATTTGGCCAATTTTATGTACCCTTTTTCTCAGAAAATATTTAAAGCTATCATCATCAAACTTTAGGACACTACTATTTAGACCTTTGTTAACATTTAGAGCGGAACAAAGTTAAAAAAAGTTTTTATTTAATTTGGTTGTAAATAAAAAATTTTATTAATTTTTTTAAAAAATAATTTATAATTATAATTTTTTTAATAAAAATTTAAAATAGATTTTTATAATGTCTTCCGCTCTAAATGTGTGTACTGGTCTTAAGTACATGTGTATTTTTTTTTATGTTAATCTGATTCAGTTGGATCTTGAGAAAAAGGTACATAAGTGATAAAAAAGTTAATTTTTCGGGAAATCGCAGCTAAAGGCAACACACATCAAATAAGTTGAATTCACTGACCTTTATTATAATATTAATGACATCCAGCTGCATAACTAGGGTTTATCAGGATCCTCCAACTCTTTCCCACTGATCTTCCAGCTTCCTCTTGGCACTTGAGCGAGCTTGCCTTGATTTTTTTGCGACTTTCGGTTAGCCATGCGTTGAGCTTTTTTGTAAGCGAGGCTATGTCCCAGCTTTTTCATTGCTTCACAAAAAATTATGTCCAACAGTCATTCCAAGATGTTGTAAAAACCATACATTTTGCCATATTTCCTTTATTGAAGGAACTTATGGCATCATACACTCCTAAGTGCAAGGTGTGTATGCCAACAAAGACAGTTTTTGGCAGGCGAGACCAGATTACTTGGTTTACGGACTCATTTGGGTTTTGTGACTTACCGTGGAGACATTTACGAAGCAAATCAGGTGCACTTAGGTCTGTAAAAATAGGCTTTATCTTGTTCATGATGACAGCAGAAGGTGAAAAATGTTTGGAATGGTTCATAAGTTTCATTACAAGCCATAGCCTTTTGGTACTTGCACCAACTTTCACTCCCTATTGGGCAAAGTCCGTGTTGAGGATTTGTATTGCTGGATAGCAAATGGTAATACTCAGCCCAAACAGCTTTTCGCATGTCTTCTAAATTGCTTGCATTTCTTCGAATTGCTAGACCATAATATTTTTTGTATGGCTAATATGGCAGCTTCAGTCAGTCTGTTCCGACCGCCTATTGTTTTTCCATCGGTTTGTTTGTTTTTTCCCTCTTTTAATTTTAAATTCTTTAGGCGAGTCCCCATGCGCTTCTGCACGTGCCCAATGCATTCTAGTTTTTTTCACCAGGCACTCATCACTATAGGGCTTGCTTTCCACAACACTAAAAAAACCCTTTCGAATCCCCATCACCTAAGTATTCAACGTAGCGAACATTGTAAGTGGGTAGGGACCGATGGAAAATCGCACGAGCTCCGACAACTTCCATGCCTCCGCTTACTCCCAGATAGTTTGCACTGCACTTATCACTATGTTGTCCAATTAATTTGTCTTTACAACGAAAATACTTAGATAAAAATCTCTGCATCAATTACCTTACCGGTATCCACAGATGTTGCAGTGATTATAACATTTTGTGATGTATGGCCTCGCTTTTGCCATGTCTCGTCTATGGCTACTGTCAAATCCCTCCTACCTTCATTTATAATCACTGATTCTTCTACTGCTTCCTTCATAATCTTAAAACAAACATCTTCAGTCACAGACCCTAACAGTTGTGTGTAATTCATAAACCGTGATGGAGGAGAGGGCAGATTTAGTACGCCACATAGTGTAGCGGCAGCCGTCTGGCCTCTGCCAATCGTACGCATGCCATACACCAATCTTACATTTATATCATATAATTTTGTATCATCATTAGGTCTATTTTGCAAGACTAAGGAGTTTTCATAAGAGGTCAGTGTCTTTTCATTGCAACCTTCACATGAAAAGTTCCCCGAGAAAAAAGGCCTACACGATACTTGATTTTAAAATCGATCGGTTGATGACACTGTTTGCATACTGCTATTTGAGAAATTACATTTATAAGTTTTTTAAAATCAACAATATCATTTTGGAAATTAGGCTCCTTATCAGTTATGTTTTTTATAATTTTGACTGATATTACCTAGTTTCGCTTTTGAAGCACTAACAACATCATCTGTGTCCTCATTATTTCGGCGTAGGACTAGGCTCAGTTTCACTCTCAACTAACCTATCTTCCACAGTTTCTTCCAAAACAACACCACTACCACTGCTTTCACACTCTACAACTACTTTCTTTTTGTAAAACTCACTTTTTCTCTTCTTAAAAATTCTATTACTTCTAGGCATTTTTAGAAATCAAAATGCGTTCTACAAACAAAATAACAGTAACTACAATCCACCAAACAGAACTTGTTTTGTTTACAAACACAAAATTGGTTTATTGTAACTGGAAGACAGTTATAGACAGCTGTATTTTTTGTTAGTAGACAAGACAGGTGTACCAACCCATAAATCTAAATCATAGTTTGGAAAGAATACAACTGTGTTACTATAACAAATACTTCAGTTGCAATGGAAACACTAAATTGTTGGCATGTAGTATATTTTTCAAAATAAAAATAAAAATAGTTCCCATCATCGGATTTTAATAGTTTTTGCATTAAAATGTCAAGAATTAGTCATAGAATAATAAAATATTAAAACACGAAAATTTATAAAAAATTTCATTTTTTGGATACCGAACCCCCTTAAATGGAATGTTGTATTTTTTGGCTCTCAGACTTCAGGAACCCAAAATATTGCTCTTTTAACTTCAATTATTTGGAAGTGGAGCAGGTGAATGGAATTTATTGTAGTGGTTATAAAATAATTTTCACAAATTTATATTAAGAAATTTAAATAGGACCTTCCCAATGACGTACCTGTTATTCATTAGTATATCGGGGAAAAGCTGCAGGTTACTGCTAGTCATTTATTTAACAGCAAACATTTTTATTTATACAAAACTATAAATCAAAATTAGATATTAATATATCAGTAATAGAATATAACTTGGATCGTTACATTAAAGTCTTACTACCAAGTATGATATAATAAACTTAAAATTTTACTCTTAGCAATATTCGAATCTAGCGCTCTTTCTTCATCGCTTTACTTGTACTAACCTATTTCTTATTTTAATTTTGATCTTATTTACAATAGTTATACAATAGAACGTACATATCGTTTCAAGTCTATTTACTCTCAATGAACCCGAGAGAAAAGATGAATGCGACCAACAGTGGTTGGCTATGGTCCAAGTACCAACAATTAGTTGGTCGACAGTTGGACCATAACATGTGGATACTATTCCTTATTACACATATGAACCAAACACATTCTATAAATTTAGCAGTATTAGAGAACAGTATATATTTTCCTTAAGATTCTTAGATTATATACTGTGAAATAATGTAAACAATATATTTACATTTATATTAGATATATAGGAATATAACAAATTTTGTAATATCTGAAGTGTCCCTCATTATCTCACTTACTTTTATCTAAATTATATTATTCATTATATGGTGCATGCAAATTTAAAAAGTATTATCTGTGTGTGTGTGTGTCCTCCAAAGTCTTTTTCCATATCTAAGTGAGACTCCTGGTTTGTTATAAAAATAACTTACTAACAGGGGAATAACATACAGTTCTTTAACACAGCTTTCAAAGAGGTTTACTTTGGAGGATATACAGGGTGATTCATGAAGTTCTCCCCCCACTTCTACAGCACATTGTACTAGTAAAAATAATGAAAAAATGTTATATAAACATAGGTCCGAAAACGCTTCGTTAGCCAGTTACAGCTAGCGAAAGATTTCGCGCCTGAATTCCTGGGTAAAGAGTAAAATAAAGCCATACTGAACTTTTGGAAAGGTTAATTAAGTAAGAAATATCGTGGAATTCTTATGTATTTTTACCTGATAAAGCTAATAAAATAGGTTTCAGAACTGTACCCGTAGTAGTTTTTGAGGGGATTCAGGGTTAAATGCAAAAAATTGGGGCACGAAACAATGTTTTTTTAAGTTTGATGTACAATAACTTTGTTAAATTGGTAATAAATACATAAAATCAACAAACATTAATTGTAGAGAATTTAATTGTGAGAAAATTGATATAATCAAAGTCTAAAATAAAACAGAAATAAGTACCAACAAATCGATTTTATTCAGTATAATACATTACTAGCTGTAAAGAAATACCGTACGGTATTTAGTTAAAATAAAACAAACACAAAATGTTTGTTTCCTTAATGATGAGATAAATTGAGAAAACAAGATTAACTGTTAAATAAATTTGTTTGTAAATAAAAATATCATGTTTTATTACGTTGTATTTTTTTTTTTTTAAATAAAAATTTACATCAAATGTTCGAAAATAAATGAAGCAAACATTTTCCCATTATTGTTTACTAATCATCGAAATGCAGTTTTTTGTTTTATTAATTTCTAAGTTGGTAACGCACGAATAATAGCTGATCAACAATGGTATTCTGTACTGTTACGTTAGAACTGTGTATTAGTGGTGTTTTGCAAGCTACAGCAGAGATCGGGTTCTGTGAATCGTGTTATTAAATGCAATTTTTCTGTGAGTTATAATTCAATTGTTTATTCAGCGAAAAAATGCCTTACTTATTTACATCAGAGGAATACGCTGATATGGTTTTTATTTTGGGTTACTGTTACGGTAATGCTAGAGCTGCTGTAGAAGAATATGAACTACGTTACCCTAATAGGAGGATTCCAGATACCAAAACAATTTCAGGAACTTTTCGTACTCTTCGGGAAACAGGATCACTACCAAGTACTAGAACCAATTATGAACGAGCTGTCCAACTTGATGATGCAGTCCAGGTGTAAGTACACGACGTATTTCTAGGCGGATAGGAGTTTCGCAGTCAACGGTGTGGAGGTCACTTAATCGAAACAAATTTTATCCGTTTCATAAACAAAAAGGTTCAACATCTACAGCTAGGGGATGGTCCGCTTCGCTTGGAGTTTTGCAACTTTTTGAATATTAATAATCAACTCTACAAGCGTATTTTGTTTACGGATGAGGCACAATTCACTCAGTATGGTGTCAATAACTTGCACAATGAACACTCATGGGCAGAAGAAAATCCACATGAGGTAGTGGAACAGAACTTTCAACACCGATTTAGCGTCAATGTCTGGTGTGGCCTTTTGCACAATCGGCTGATTGGACCTTTCATATTACCTGGACGCCTAAATGCTGAGTTCTATTTGCATTTCCTTCAAGAAGAGTTGCCAGCTGTTAGAGAATGTTCCTTTACATCTCAGACAAAATTTGTACTTCCAGCATGACGGAGCACCTCCCCACTTTTCACGTGCCGTTTCTGCTTACTTAAATCATCAATTTCCTGGACACTGGATTGGTCGTGGAGGGCCTCACCCTTGGCCACCAAGATCACCAGATCTATCTCCATTGGATTATTGTATCTGGGGATGGATGAAAGACATTGTATACAAGACAAAAGTGAATTCTCGTGATGAATTAATTGCCCGTATTATGGATTCGGCTGTGCAGATACAGGGAAGTCCTGAAAAATTAAGAAACGCAACAAAAGCAATACACAAACTTGCTGCAAAATGTATTGATAATGATGGCCTAATTTTCGAACATCTATTATAAAAAGGCGCGTACGGTTGGCCCAACCCTGATTAATTTTGCTTAAAACTAGTAATGTATTATACTGAATAAAATCGATTTTTTGGTACTTATTTCTGTTTTATTTTAGACTTTGATTATATCAATTTTCTCACAATTAAATTCTCTACAATTAATGTTTGTTAATTTTATGTACTTATTACCAATTTTAACAAAGTTATTGTATATCAAACTTAAAAAAAACATTGTTTCGTGCCCCAATTTTTTGGCATTTAACCCTGAATCCCTCAAAAACTACTACGGGTACAGTTCTGAAACCTATTTTATTAGCTTTATCAGGTAAAAATACATAAGAATCCACGATATTTCTTACTTAATTAACCTTTTCAAAAGTTCAGTATGGCTTTAATTTTACTCTTTACCCAAGAATTCAGGCGAAATCTTTCGCTAGCTGTAACTCGCTAACGAAGCGTTTTCGGACCTATGTTTATATAACATTTTTTCATTATTTTTACTAGTACAATGTGCTGTAGAAGTGGGGGGAGAACTTCATGAATCACCCTGTATATATATATATATATACATATAAATAAATAAATATATATATATACATATACAGTATATATATATATATATATATATATATATATATATATATATATATATATATATCCGCAGGTTTTAACGTAATATCATTTGGAAAACAGGTACACCATGGGCATATTATTATTTTTATTTTGATTTATTTCCTTTGTTGGTTAATTCTGTCTTAGTATTTTATGTGCTAAATTTGATTCTGATTTGCTTCCTTGGTTACGAAATAAGAATCGTACACAAATATGATCGGATATGAACTATATGGACTAAACTAATCTTTTTGAATACACAGAAATTTTAGTCTTACGTAAGCTGTGTTTATTCTTTGGTATTAACAACGAAATATAACTGTGCTACTTGAAACATCTTAGACAAGCAGTAAATCAAAATAGCTAAGAGATGATGCTTTTTCAACGAAATAGATTTTCATTCTTATGTATTTTCTTGATCAGAGTCCAGTAAAAACTCAAGTATAGCATTGGAAGTACACTTATTTTGTTCTCTTAGATGCTTATAAAGTGAACTTAGCATTATAAGGATCTTTGGGCTGCTGCCGGAGGGACAGAACTTTCTAGATGGTAGGGTGGGTGGTAGGAGACGCCTATTGGCGAGATCCATGTGCTAGACTTTTGGTGATTAATTTAAATCATGTCCTCTTTGGAGCTCTGTACCAGTGTAATCCAGTGAAAGAAAAAATACCTTACATTATTTGTTAGTTTAAACATGTGGATAATAATGCCTTTTAATTAAATTAGGTTTCCAAGACATATATGCATATACATGTTTGCATACAAAAAAACTTAAAATAAAACTGGTAAAAATTATATTTATTTATTTAATCTTTTACCCATGGAAATATTAATAATATATACCAAACATATGTCTATTTTTAATATAATATAGTTCCCATCATATTACATCACAAATGCTTTTTACTAATAAAGCTACGCCAATTCATTTTAAGAAATTCGTGTAAAGCCACAGATAATTGTTAGTTTAATATCTTTTTTAGACAACTGCATTGATAAAAAATAAAATTATATGCTTTAGTAATATGAATAATTACTTATTATGTAATCCATGTATAGTTGTTAAATTCAACACTTTTCTATTTCGAAGTGAGCCATGCGTTCAACTAGTTAACAATAAACTTGGACTGAAGCTTCATTTTTATATAGACAACACCGAGTTCAAGGATTGTATTACACTCTATACGATTAGACTGAGCATTAGCAAATATTTCTACATTGGCCCTGTGGGTTTCCATGATGGCAGGGAGAATCTAGATAATCGAAGTATAAATATATAAGCATAACGAGTACAATCATTAAATTTTAAACACGTAACATAGTGACACTTAACGGCATTTAACTGTTACGTCTTATTATATAAAATCGATTTGTACATGAGAAACTGTTTTAAATTTAAAATGTGTCATTTACATTGGAAGAACCAGTGGTGATAGGTAGTTTGTATATTCGTAAACATTCAACTATAAAAATAGACTGCATGTATCTACTACATACTAAATATAAACTTTAGCTTTTAAGTCGAAATACTTTACAATTTTCAGTTTGAAGATCGTACATTATCACAAGAAGACAGTTATGAATAAATATCACTAAAACAGATACACTCTATTGTTGTTTTTTTCAACGAATTTGAATACAAAAGGAGGAATCCCAGCAGACGGCTTGGATGGGCAGCAATAACAATGCCACAGCGGAAAACACGGTTTGTCTTGTAAAAATTATTTTCCTTCCAGAATATTATATTCGACTGTAATTTAAATATTTATATTAATGTTTAAAACCAAACCGTATAACGTTTAAACTGTTTGAACTGAGCTGACACTTCTATTAATTATTTAATTGTAAGACTTCCTTTATTATTTGAAAAGTCAGGGTATCTTTATATTACTAAATTCACAATTATGTCAAAAATATTATTTAAAAAGCGCAATGTGGTGCCGCCGCATTTGTTAAATTTTTGTTACAAATACATAAATATATATTTTTTGTCTTGTTTTTGTCATTTACAGGCTAAGGGATGGAGACTATTAAATGCTTTACAAGTATTGATTTTATTACTATATTGTTTTACAACTTATATACTATCATTCAACCTGATACACTTATCCAACATTTGTTTCAGATTTGTATCTCATGTAGGTGATATAGCTGTTGGTTAGTAAAAACTGGCATTGGCTAAAAGAGATATAATTTATTACTGTATTATTGCACCGTCAGTACAAAATTTATATTTTGTTCAATATGAACTATAAGTATCTCTGGTGGTTCACATACAAGTAGGTAAATTCATAAATAGTGCGAATATTATATTGAATAATGAAAAATAAAATACGTTTCATTAAGTGGAAAGTTATATTTATGGTCCAATACCTCTCACTTAGTAATGTTTTGATATAAGTGTGTAAATTATTTTCAACTGCACTGTAAATTATTTAGTTAATGTGTCAAAGTATGTGTTTGATTCGTTGCTACTTTTGTTTTGTACACAACTTCTAATATATACCTGTTTTGGAAATATAGACCTTTATATGACGCTACTATCTATATGTATTTGTTTCTGAATGATAGTGAACCTATGAAAACAAAATGGCTCAATTAGTTAATCCGTTGTTTAGTTTCGCAACCCTGTTACTAGTTAGTATTATTTTCTCCAATGTTCGTAAAACTAAATTTTTGGCAGAAAAATAACCTAATTTGCACGCGTAGTATTTTTGTCTCTTAAATTTTGTAGCCGAAGATCTTGTTGCCGATCGACTCTTTGCGTGCTTTGTTCGTAAGTTAAATGTACATTTTCGTAAACATTTGTTGTTACTATTATGGTTGTACATAAGGCTAACAAAAAATATTTGATAACCCTTATCCTAATCCAGTGGAGTGACATGCTTCATCGCTGAACTCAGCTTCATGCATAATTTCAACTGAAAAGGTCAAATATAATAATTTAAATACAGGTACTGATAAAATTGTTCAAGCCTCTTGGTGACAAGCTTCCCTAATGCTTAAGCAATGCTTTTTATTTACATATTGTTATGGATAGCTGGAAATAAAACTCATTATTAATAAGATAATATTTTAGCTTTTACTCACTAATGAAAATTGTCCCTGGACGCAGGATCGTTAGTCAGGGAGGGAGTTATTTTAATGAGAGATAACGTTTACCACATTCAATATTTTAATGAAACAGTACATTTTGTGTTTTGTAATACAGTTCCACGTTATGTCAATATATGCTTTAACCAATAGTTGTAAACCTACTCAAATATGTACAAACCATATCTTTCACAGTTTTTTATGTTTTTAAGAGCATAGCAAATTAAAGGAGCTCAAAATAATTTCCTTAAATTGTAAGGTGTGTTATTTTAGTTTAAGCTGTACCTTGACAATGGATTGTTTTTTACAATTCTGTTGCTTTACAAAGTCAAATTCCATATAGAAATACATATGTTTTGAATCGGGTACTTTAAATAATTTGTTTTAACTGTTAGTCCTTCCTTTCTCCTATGCCCCAATAACGTTTCCATTACCGGTTCGATCAAGAAAATATATAAATACATTGGTTAGAACATTGGTAATATTTGGTTAGAATATTATAATTCATAAAACAACAACATAGTTCCCGCCATTAATTCTACTTCTTGTGTAAGGGATTTCTAGTGCCGTAGTAAAGTTTGTATTATTGTCCCAATCAACAAATTACATTGGTCTCGAAATTATTTATATATTAAAAATGTGTCTATTTTTTAATCTAATAATAATATACTACCTTTAAAAGTTGTTCTAGTTGCAATATTTGGTATGGATTGTGTCCCAACCAATTAAATGTACACCTCATGAAAAGAAACCACTTTGTTTAACAATTACCTGATTATTTTGACGAAGTGTAATTTAAGTAACATAGAAGAATGTAGAAGGGTTTAGACTGTTGTCGTGAAAAAGAGCACATAATAAGTAAGCATGGAAAACTTTCTTTAATGAAAACTGCTATTTGCGGCCATCAATTGCCGGTTAAATTTGTTTCCTGGTCCCATAGTTTGTTGAGTGTATTACCACAAGTGTGTGTCAAATGTCTCCTTTCTATGAAACGAGAAGGTGAAATATACGGTTCTTCTAAGGAAGGTAACCCTATGTCAGTCTCTATTAGATATTTGGTATGTTTGAAAAATGTATACTTTGTCTGTTGAGAGTTTTAGCTTGGTGTAATTTTGTGGCCATAGGGAATCAGCAATTAGAAAAACAAAAAAATGGGGTTTAAAGGCTTTCAGCCCTTATTAATCTATATGAGTGGTTAATATTCTTAAAAATCCATTTTTAATTTGTAAATCATGAGACACGTTCGTTTCAAATTTTATCTTACTAGTGAAGTAGTGAAGTTGTAAAAATAAAAAAAAATGTTACGATATTCATCGGCTTTAGCACTGTATTCTTATAAATATGGCTAGACATATAACAACAACATTCAATGGCTCCTTGAATTTTTTTTATTATATATATGTTATATATAAATATATATAAATGGCATGTATATATGTATATACATACATATATATATATATATATATATATATATATATATATATATATACAGGGTGTATATTATGTCTGGAAACACCCAAATATATCCTTTAATAATTTAAATATAAATTTGAAACCTCTTACAATCGTGATAGAGATTGGGCATCTACTTTTTGGAACAATGTTTTGTTATGTCACACCAACGGGGGACGTCCTGCCGAGGGTATCGTGAATATTCTTAATGGAAGCCTATACCTTGTGATACATAATTTTAAAGGTAATAGCTTACTGAATTGAATGCCACAAACCGCATCTCAAAGGAATTATTCTATCAGAAAATAGAGCATTTTTAGTATTGAAAATTTACTGATGTTCAACAATGTAATTTTAACATGGTTCTTGCCACAAAATGTGTTACACTAATTTTTTAGCATTTTTTTAAATGTTCAATTAAATAAAACAAAAATTTCATTATTTATAATGTTTCTCATAGGCTAGTGACCTTTGTCTCTTTAAACCTTCCTGCTGACTGGAAAACACCAAGTA
Organism: Homalodisca vitripennis; assembly: GCF_021130785.1. Lineage (NCBI taxonomy): Eukaryota > Metazoa > Arthropoda > Insecta > Hemiptera > Cicadellidae > Homalodisca > Homalodisca vitripennis. The sequence continues at coordinate 154,552 of NW_025778909.1, read as the reverse complement.
CAGATTCATAAGTAATCAGAGAAAGTGACTCATAAGTTTTATTCATTGTAATAAAAACTGGTAAATTTGTACTAATGAAACCAGCTTAAAAATAAATTAACTACGGAATACAGGTCACAATACGTCTTCACTCGTCTACTGACCACCTACGACTGACCAGAGGGACTAGCCAATGGCAATCGTGACGGCAGGCTAAAACAAGATGGCGGAAATACAAGGGAAGGGGAACAGGAATGGGCCCTTTCGTTATTATTGGTTCATGCGAGATGAACTTCTTAAAACCATATTGTGACTCCGCATTGGTTTATTACAAATATCCGATCCGTTTGATACTTTTGGTTTTCTCTTTAGTTCATTTTTTAGAATTGGCAACCAAAGCGGCCTAATCTCGACTGATGGTTGACTGATTGGTTGGTCTGCCAATTTAATGTATGTTGCCTCAATTAATTTCCTTTTGAAGAAATGTGGTTCCCGATGTATTATGTGGGCTTCATCCCAATTCATATGATGGTCTTCGGACCAACAATGGTGTGCAATTTTTGACTTTTCTGTGAAACCCTTTCTCGTGTTTTCTTTGTGTTCTTTTATCCTTACGTTTAGTGGTCTTTTTGTCTCGCCTATGTATTCCCTATTGCAGCTACATTTTATACTGTAAACACAGTATTTGGAATCCTGTGTGCCATTTTTTGGTTTTGTTTTTACGAGACTTTGTCTAAGAGTGTTGTGTGTGTTTTAAACGCGGTTCTAATGTTGTACTTTCTACCTACTCTTCTAATTTTCTCCGATAATCCCGGCACATAAGGGATTGACATAAACGCAAATTTATCACAATTCTGTTTTTCTGACTCAGGAATGATTCTTCTGGTTCGTTTGCACTTATTAATTACGAATTGAGGGTATCCATTGCTTCTGAGATCCGATTCAATTTTCTTAAATTCTTCTTTTAGTCCATCTTTATCTGAGCACAAGCTCTTTGCTCTATCAAACAACGAGTAGGCTACTCCTTCTTTGACAGATTTTTGATGGTTGGATTGATAATTTAAATCCGATTGACCTGTATTCCGTAGTTTAGTTTTTAATGATTAGTGTTTTGTATAGTTTTGTATTAAGTGCATGTCTTTAGTGTTAGTGAAGTTGACAACAACATGTAGGTTGTGATTCCTGACTTAGGCGTGCCACAACGCTTTAGTAAGATTTGTTTATTTTAACCTAGTTTGTAATTATGTATTAGGTTAGTTCTTTACCTGAAGAAGAGATCAGATTGCAGATCTCGAAACGTAGTGTTACTGTTTTCTTGTTTCACTGAACGATGGCAAATGTCCGGAAAAATCCTGTTTCCTTCAATAATCAATTATTGATTTCTTTGCGTATTCCGTAATTCATATTGCATGTAGTATTGTTTCAGTATTTCAACTGTTGTAAATGGTCAGCCATTTAAAGGCAAAGTGATTAAAACTATTAGGCGTCTACTTAAAACTCATCTGTTTTACTGAAACTCGCATTGCTGTCTTGGAGAATACTATTCAAGGATTTTTTTAGCAGCTATAAATTGGCCTAAATCTGATCATACCTGTTATATATTTTTAACCTCAACATGGTCATATTTTTGCGATCAACGGGTTATTTTTAGAGTATATATATTTTATACGTTTTGTAATAATAATATTTTATAACCCCTATTTCAAATTTATTTTTACAACACGACTTAACACTGTGAATTTTAGATATAGTGAAATACCATAATACACTATATCAGAACATCGAAATATAAACCTTTAGTTTTTATTTGAGCTTTGTAATATGGTATATAATCTGAAAGGATTGGTTGCATTAGAAACATTCCAGTGTTGTACACACCAATAAAAAAATACAGATGTTATGTAGTGTGGTCCCTACTGTAGTGTATTTCACTGAATTAGAGTATACAATATTAAGTTGCGTTGAAAAAAGAAGTTGAAACCGAAGTAAAATTGGTAAAAAACCTTTCCTGCCGTCTTGAAGGATTTGTAGTTGTTTTATATCTTGCCAACTAGAGTAGCAGCGATAAATCTAGGGAGAGCTCTGAGAAACCACTTCCAGATTTCCCACCAGCGCCTATAATTAGAATTAATTATAATCTACTTCATACATAATTCTGAACGCCTAGTTATATAGTTATCAGTCCTGAAAATCTATTTATATGTAAACACATGCGATACTATGAAATCAATTCTATTTAATCGGTGATAAACAGCCTTGTTATTATCCATATTTTAATACCTAACACATTCATATACTAGGCCTATTATAAAAACAATAACAATTTATGCCTTTTAAAAGAGAGGTAAATATTAAGTAATTGTGATTATAGTAATTATGTCTATACTTACATTAATTGTAGAAAAATCGGATACTCCACCTTGCTTAGAAATCGTAGCCGGAACATCGCAATGCATTTTCTTCTGCACCTGATATATAGGTGTTTCTGATGTCGAAACAGTGTATAGTTTTTTTAGCTCATTTGTCGCCGACTTTCTATAGATGTCTGTTCCATATACCTGGAGTGAAGTCCAAGAAAGCGTCACCTACCAGACGCTGCAATACAATTAAGAAGAAACTGAAGCTAAGCTCTACATTGAGACTAACACTAATTTATAGAGAATCTTTGTATAAGACAAAAATGTGTGTTAAAGTGAAATTATACTGTAATTAGGAGGCTTTTAGCATTTTAATATATTTATGTTAAAATCCCCTGAAATACTATGAAAAATGAGAAAAATAACTGTGTACAAATGATAACAGTTATAGTTATTTTATAAGATACATTCGTGATATTCTAAGAATTCCATTACAATAACTCAATTCATGAATGAAAAGTGTAACTTGCTTCCATACATCAAGCCATTGCATTACATTCCCCTTCGCTTGTAAAATATTACATTCACTTTTTCCTTTTGAATAACAAACACATTAGCGCTCATTTTATCTTCAAAGGAGAGTCATATGTTAACACGAGTATGGAAAATAGTAAAGTTTCTAACTATCTTTTTTGCTGAATAAATTGGTCAATATAATACCGTACACAAATCCTTTTTATTTCAGACTAGCTAAATTCCCTCTATATTATTTATAAATATTTGTGTACTTTCACGATTTTAATGGAATTTAAATACTTTACATTGACACTACATCAATAAGTAGTAAATTACATAGTAATATTACATGTTGCTTTTTTTCCTATCAGAGGTCAAGTAAACGTTACAGATAGGTACAGCAAAGTTTACTCGATATTAGGCTAATACGTTACATATTTTTCTATACTTTAAGAGTGAACACTTACCAATCACATGTACCTGATCGGTGCTGTTACATGACAATCTGGAAGTGTCGTAAAGTTTTAGTATGGAATATGGATATTATCGGCGAAGTTTACTCATTACTAAGCTAATAGGTCACACATTATCGTCATATACATTACGAGATACGTAGTTTTAACCTTGAAGGATTTGGAAAGGCATAAGGTCGTCCCGTCCGATATTGATTGTTCAATGAATCGGTAGCGTTTCACCGACAAACCGCATATGGTGGACCGTTCTTCGCCGCAGTTTGAAACCGAGCAATTACCAACATCAATGCTGATACAGGATTGCAATCCTCAGTTTAATACTCATTTCCAACTGATAGCTTAGTTATATATTAGGTTAACAAAAATATCTACTAAACAAACTAAAATTTTATTGAACAGTTGGGTGGGGCCGTTTCTAATTTTCCTGTAGTATAAATCAGGCCTATCATAAGATTTCTCTTAAAAGTGAATCTAGAGCTCTAACATATTTTATTATTTCTTGAAACTTACTCTGTTATTCTAGAGGCTAGAAGCCTTAGTTGTGGGAGCTGATTCTTTGACTCACATCTTGAAGATCACACATATCTACTGTAATTATATTTACATTTCCTAGTCATCATAAGAGTTATTGAGAAGAACATACAACAACCTTAAACAAGGTTTGTTACATTACACAGGGCCGAACCTACCGGGAGTCGTGAAAAATGTTTTTTTTTAAGGCAGAGATATTCTTTTGAAATCCCACGGTTACCCTGTAATGGGATTTAAATTTAACTGCTAGTTTCCAACGCAGCAAAATAATATTATATTTACACGTATAGAATTTGACCACCAAATAGTCTAAGTTCATTGTTCTTTTCGTTAGGATGGAGAACACCTGCAAGTTCATCAACAATTCTGCAGTGATAGATACCATGCTCAATGCCTAGGGAAGTAAGATCTAAGTTTTGGGTGAGAAGATTTGACTGTTTGATAGTTCCATGTAGTTTGTTAATCAGTCTCTAGCCCCATATATCTTCGGATTTATTTTTTAAATTTATTTTACAATCTGACCCTCAAACCACATGCAGCTTTTAGTCACAGTTCAACAGCACTCATAATCCAATAGCTTTTGCGCCTGTGGACGTAGAGAGATCTATAAAACTCATAAAATCTCTTAAAATAATTTGTATTACTTTATCTGCATTTATATTTTAGTTTTTATGTTTTAGGTGTAGATATAAAAGAGATTACTTCTCGAATTCCTTCATTTTTTATACATATTAAGTTATTACAGTTAAGTAACCTTAAAAAATCTGATTTAAATTCAATCAATAATCATTTTATAACTTATATAATTAGATTTTATCAGCTGAGACACTTTTGGCTTGCGCGATTTCGTTTTGCTTATATCTAGAGATAAAGTTTTTCTTGTTTTAAATAACATAGTTATAAATTATCTTTTTGACTTTATCATTAGAAAATCTAACAAAAATTACACTTCTAAACAAATTCACATAAAATTCAAAATTTTAATTTAACTTGAAATAAATTACTTTTTTGTTTATTACATGTGAAGCTAAGTAAAACTAAATTATAAGCTCGCTTAAAACTTCGTCGTACCACGTGTGTCACTTCCTCTTACCGTTGGCACAGATTCAAAGTGAAAACTGTAATTAAATTATAATCCTCCAGAATGATCTTTATTACAAGCTTGATATCTTTATTTATTACATTTGTTCAGACTGCTGTATATATAATTTCTATTTTAAATAATCTTTGACTAATATTCAAGTTGAAAATGTAAATTTAATAAATCATGCAACAACTGTTTCTCTTTTACAATGTTGCGTTATTTATTTGGTAATTTTCTATTATCGCTCATTCATTTTGTATAAAGATAATACAATATTCCCTGAAAAAGAGAGCTAATATTAGTTGGCAATATATTTCTAAAACAAAAATCGTAAATCGAATATAAAAAGTTTTATTCACATAATATCTTTTGCAGAATGTGTATGGAAATATAACAACCGTATGCGCCACAAATAAAACCCACTTAGATACGTAAATTTTTATACCGACCCATTCCCTAACCAAACTTCCTCATCGCCAACGCACTTTATTTATTTCCGACTATCCAAACACAAGGCTTAAGAAATCGATTGTCAACTGTTCAGCCCCTATTTTTATCATAATAATCTTTCAGAGAAAAAATGTTACAGTGACTTTTGTTTATCATGTGAAGAAACCTCTATTTCTTTACAAGCCTTGTTTTTGGGGTAATCTTTGCAGTGGACCAATTCCGAATATTCTTGAAACCTTCAGGCTTAATAATAGTATAACATAGTACTGAGGGTAGTACGTTAGTTAATTAATCTTAGCTTTCGTAGCTGAGAATGACTTAATATAACACTCTACTACTATTAACTGACACGTGTCTGGGATTAATCGCTGCCTGACTTATTATTTATTATTCAACTTTTAAAATCAATAAATTGGCCTATACCCCTGACCATTTCCTTTATGTTAAAACTGTTATCAATATCTAAAACAAATTTCATAATAAAACAATACTCTTTCACTTGACTCCAATGCATGCTGATGGTCATAGAAGCTGCTAACCTCGAAATGTTTACCCCGACGTGTTTCAATAAAAGAATGTTGGCCATGGATGTAGACCACGAAGTCCTTGACTACGAACTCGGCTAAATAATCACAGATTCATGAGCTTTCAGCCGAGGCATTATTTAATAAAGCTGCTTCGCCAGGAGGTTTACACACGTGTAACTTCCATACCAACTTTAATCATCAGAAACAAAAAGGTAAGATCTCACTTAACTTTAGCATTTACTTTATATTCATATTTAAATTTAATAGAAGTTCTTGGCCTACTATTACTTTAGGCAAAATTAATACTTAAGGATACAGCTCGTATAGGTTTGGATTCTTGGTTGAAACAGACTAATTTTTCCAACGGATGCCACTACACTTACACCAGAAGTGATTATTTAACTCAGGCGCGTAAAAACTGTCCTGAGAATAATTTATGTTCTTTTAGCAATACAATAAATCCTTATAGTAGAAATTTCTCTTGGTCTGAAATAGGCGCTACGATTCCAATTGCCAGCCTGGATCGGTGTTTCGCTCATCGGGGAAGTGTCGCTGTAACTGACGTTTTTACCACTAGATAACACGGCATTCTTAGGAAATGTTTAAATAAAATTATTTACTGTTAACATGTTAATATTAACTAAATCATACCTCACTTTCCCTCATATTCTAATCCCCAGCAGTAGGTTTTCTCATTTTCTGGGTAAAGACCTAGATTGGACAATTGTTTTAGTCTGGGTGTCTTTGATGTCGAAACGATGAGTTTCTTTGTTCTTTATTCCCGACTATTTTTGCGTCCCTTCAGACGAACATGACTCCAGATTTTAAGTGTCGAGTTGTAACAGCATCGGATTTCAGATGCTACACGTAGAGTAAGGTGAACTGGAGCTAAATACAAAATTCACATTGAAAAAGCCCTTCTCATTATAGATGCCTAATGTGTATGAATATGAAAGTAATGTATAGCAAAATATCTTTTAAAAAATATTTAATTTTTAAGGACTTTAAATTTTACATGATAATCATATTACTTTGACAAGAAAGTGTTATGTGCATATGCATGTTTATAGTGATTATTTTTTGTTAATTCCTTTTCTGTATTAATAACTGTCTGCCCATTTGTCCAGAGAAAGTATCAATATAAAATAAACATAGATTTAAAGCTTTACATGCATTCTCAATGAAGTCTGTTATACGACAAATTGTATAGGGTACTTCTACTTTGTTATTTAAACGGTACGTTTTTATTCGTAAATACTGTATAAGAAATGTTTTCGCTTCAACATTAGAGTGCCAATCCACTGATTTTAATTGATAAATATGTATATATATAATAATTTAGAGTAAATGAAATCTTGAATTGGTTGCTAAACCTTATATAGTAAATGAAAAGTAAGATATTTATTTATTTAGATTATTTAAGAATATTATTTTGTACATGTTACGTGAGTTTCTATTAATCAAAAGTCTATTTCAGGAATATTTGGAATGTATACTTTACGCATAATGTAAACTCTAATGCACTGTAGTAACAGGTGAATTTTACACAAATAGTGTCACTGAACGATGGCAAATGACTGGAAAAATCCTGTTTCTTTCACAATCCGTCCATCGTCAAAAACGAACCTCAAACAAAGTATTTTTAATTATTGTTTTAAAACTTGAATTTTTAGTGTATATTGGATATGTTTTGAAATAGTACAATATGACTTTAAAATTACATATTTCAATATAAGATAAATTATACTACCACATACACATAAAATACATATGTGGACCTTAAATCGTATTGTACTGACACCGATGCTAATGTCGAGAGTGCTGGTACACAAGGACAGTCTGGATCAACTTGTACCGACATGTTTGTTTTGTCGTTTCCAAACACAGTCTTATGAATTAAATAGACATTTTGTACAGAATTTTAGCATCTTTTATACAATATTGTGAACTTCTTAAACTTTGTCATTTATTTAGTATTGTATTTACCTATATTTTCTTCGATACTACTTCTATTTATTATTTGAAAGTATTTATACTATAAATAGTTATTGTATTAATAGACAATTTAAGAATTTTAAATGAAATAATTTAACTCACTTTTAATGTAGAGAAAAACTTAAACAGTATTTAAATTCTCATACAATTCTCAAAAACCTTTAACTTCAAGTGTTATTTTTTTAATGCCGTAAAGCTACAAGATGAGGCTATATAAATAAGAGATGTGTAGCAGGACATGTTTGATAGAAACTACAGTAATATTTACGTATACGAACGGTACGTATTATCGTTTGGTGGATTAATATATTATTTGCCAGTATATACAATATTCCGAGTACTTATTCTAGTTTATTACAAAATATCGTTGATTAAGTTGTCTATAGCAATAGGCTTTTTAATGTATATAAATTATATACTAAATATATATGTTTAAATTCCTTACGTGTTTACCTTTATTTCGATAACCTGTATTTCAAGATAGTGTAACTTCAACATTTTATCAAAACTAATACATCCACATTGTAATTATAGAGACTGTGTAATAAAACTTTTAGGAAACTAATCTTCTGATTGTAAATGTTTAAATTCTAACTATGTATACTTCCGAATGAAGACCACACACAATTTCGTAGTATTCTATGAGGGTATTTTTTTTTAGTCAGAATATACCTCATGATGGCCAGACACGTGGTAGATCCGCGGTATGCACAATAATCGATAGTTCATATTTTCCGCTACATTTGTCACTATCTAGTTGACATTGAGGTGCTTGTTTGTGCAGAACTGTTATCTCATAGACATTCTCGCCTTTATTGATTCTCCAGCAAAATTTAAATTGAGGAGAGTTATCCGTTTTCTGTAAGAACACGGGAATATTGCAGCAGACATTCACTGGAGAATGTGCCGTGTTTACGTAGTGTTGGTGTTGAGCATGAATAGCTTTAAAACCTTAAAGATGTGCGAATGTCAAATTCAAGGATCAATTTACAGAATGTGAAGGCTCAAGAAATTTAATGAATTTTGTAGGTATTAGTCAACATTTTTGACACTCAGTGAACACAAATAGTTTTGTAGGTTAAATATTGTGTAATACCAAAATAAAGAGAATATTTTGTCCCTTCTGAATATTCCAAAGACAAAGCACGCATTGTGATTCCACGGTTTCCTCTAAGCACCTTGTTAGTTTGTTCATCAAGGCCGTCTATAGTGACAGACTCTACGTTTTTTTTCGTATGACCTGTAATCCTCCTAAATAAATGTAAAATTTTTTGTTTTAAAATAAAAATCCCTTTAGCTTAACGCTCTTAACTCTATATTAGCAATTACAGCTAAATTAACTTCATTCGATTGTTTTATTCAACTACATAAGATACACTAAGACATCCTACATACAATTACGTTTTCTTTGCAGAAATAAGACAAATTTTGTTTAAAGAAAACATTTAAAAGTGTATGTATTTTAAGATGTGTATACAGATAAAAAAAAGTTAGATATAATAGTTGAAAATTCACGCGCGTTCGTATAAAATAAATACTTAATATAAAAATAACGTAACGGTATCTGACATAAGAATCGCTAAACATATTACTCTGCAGGTTTGGTGTTGTTAAAATATTAACGACCATAATATAATTACTCTGGCTTAGTATTAGTTTGCTTATAATATACAATTGATTTTTTTTTTTTAATTCAATGTACAGTTACTTTCTTAAATGAACTATTAAATATCGTGACAATATAGGTAAATTATTATGTATTCATCCTCCGTAATATTTAAATGGACGTTTTGTGTTTGCTATGGATTTAAATCAATTGGAAGTTCAGAGAAAACCACTCAATTCAGCTTTTATAAAAAAGCTTTTACCAGATCCAAGCTTTTATCCACTATTGTTTAGAATTGATTGAACAGCGACCACGTGGTTCTCCGGTTTAATAGCGTTTGCTATCTATTTTACATTGAATTACTTTATATTGCGATACTATGTATCTATAAAATTATAATTATTTTTACATTTAGGTACACTTAAGATAAAATATTAGTTTTATTAAAACACACCGCACACCCAGAAGAATACTGGCACAACTAAAAAATTGTCATTTTTCAGGAGAAGCAAAATAAAGTTTTGTCATTCTTGCCTCGCTAATGTAAAGCTGAAAAACCTTGATTGGTTTTTTTTTAATTATATTTATAGCTATGGAGTAATTGATACAAGAGGTTATCATAGGTGTTTTACTGCTAAGTTTCTTACAAAAAAAAAATGTAATTAGTTTATTTTGAGTTGTACCACTTTTCTAGAAAACTTTTGCAATATTTTATTGGATTTTTTAAAGTTATGCCACTATTCCAGAATTCTTTTGCCTTTATTTTATTTTACTTCTTTAGATGTGCCTCTTATCCATATCACTGTTCCGCCTATTTATAAGTGTGCTAAAAGGAATTAAAGCAATGAAAAGAGTAGACAACAGATTAAAGATGATAACCCTTTTTAATTGTAAGTATTATAAAAGTACAAATATAAACATTGGAAAAACCCATATATAGAAAAATGCAGCTTTAAAGGTTTAAAATAGCCTAATTAGGGCTAATTTTTTTAATAAAAATTATTTTAGTTTAATAATAATACGTAAAAATAATAATAAAGGGTTTACAGATAAAAATAGAAACTTTTACAATACTGTTGTTACTATCTACAAAATGGTATTTTTTAGTTCAATAATATCCTGATAAGATAGAAATTAACATTTTCTAAAGACACGAATGATACCGTATGAGGAACCTTTGGTTGTAAGTAAAAAAGAGCTAAGGTAATAAATTCCAAGTACACAATTTCAAACTGTAAAGCTTAGGGAAGTTTAAAGGTTTTTGAAAAAGTCACTATAAAACTTAGGGATTACGTTGGCATCAACCATGCTCATTAAATCAGTTTTTTTTCTCTCTCCAATGGTCGGCTTCTTCTTATAAGCTCCTACAAGTTTGTATTGAGGCAGTTGGCTTGCAGTACCTTTTCCTTTTTTTGTTGATGTTCCATAAACTCCTGTTCACTATAGGAGTTTCTTGTAAAAGTATCTTTGTAGGTTGATTTTTCTCAAACTCGTACAACCAGAGCTTAGCTTAACATAAATTTGTTTTCTTCGTCCATTGTTGTTGCCACTTTCATCAATTTGCTCTTCTTCTTCCTGATCTTCTACAGTTTCCAGTTTCTTCTTTGTGCTTTTTGATGGCCCTTTACATCCTGATTCCTTTGATTCTTTTTTCTTTAGGATCTTTGTCTTTGAGGTTGCCTGAGGCGTCACAAAGCTACAGTCCTTTGTACAGTTGTTTAAAAATCTATAAAATCATCATGGGACATCTCAATTTACTTTGAATGGAGTGCCGGTTTTTCTTTGCCATACGTATGATTGATACGTATTGAGAAAGGAACATAAACTGGGCCTGACTTTAGCGTCTTCTTAACTGACCTTTCTATGACAGAGTGGGCACTGGTCTCCTTCGTTTTGGGTATGCCCTTTAATGAGAAACTTATGTGTAATAGATTTAATTTTTAACACAGTGACTGCATAGACGTACATGGAAATCATGAATTTTGTTTTTTGCTGCCCCCAACAATTGTCCGAGTAAAATATCACTTCTACTTCTTCACTAGCAGCATCTGATGTGTCTTTTAAAAACTTCCAAACACCAGTTCCTAATTTCATTTTACAACCTCTGCCACCTTCTCCTTCGAGCCAGGTATAACAGTGTACAGTTTTTGTTTTTAAATCGCAAATTGTGAAGTTTTGACAATTCAGTTTAGATTTATAATAGAAAATGTAAACGTCCCCTTTTGGTATAGGAAAAGTTGCTTGGAGATCATAGCAAGCAACAATAATATTTTTGTCTTCACTTTTTCTTATCTCGCTCCTTTTCTTCGCGAGACAGGCTTTTCTCTGTTAAGTGAGTGTCATATCTTTCTTGTAAGGTTTTTTTAGTTTCATTATCGGCTTTTTCATATGCAATGCATAGGTCACATTGGTCTTTCTTTGGTATAAAAAAAGATAAGTTAAACTCATTGTTAAATATGTGAGAATACATAGCAGGATGTGCAAAAGGTATTCCATCTCTCTCCCAATCTTGTTTGTAGTCCCTATACAGGTCAGCGATTTGCTTACCACCTTCGATGAACTCTTTAGTGGTTTGCTTGCGCAAATAGTGGCTTTCTATCCGGGGTATTGAGTTAATGTGTTTTCTTACACTTTCCTTGATAGCTGGATCAATCGTTTTTGTGATGACCGTGTTTGCCACGATTATCTTTATTTACAAAACCACCTGTGCTCAACTTTTCTACCACAGTTCGAATGTATCGATTTGGTATATCCAAAGTTGCAGTAAAGAACTGTTTGCTTACTCTAACTTTTTCTTCATCAGTAGTGAAATAAAAAGCGTTGTTCAAATGTCTTTTGCTTTCTGGTCTGACATATCTGTACGTAGGATTTATTTCTTGCAAACATTTAGAAATGAAGTCACGCTGTCTATTAATATCTCCGAGAGCCCAAAACTGTTCAAAAATATATTTCCTTTGTTCTTCAGTTACTCTTGAACTGCACTTGAGTCTACATTTTTCCCCACATGCCGGTCGAATAGCTTTAGCCTTAAACTCTTTCTTACTCTTATAACTAGTGTACCCTTGTCCAGAATTTCTCAAAATCTTGTTTTTGGTTTTAATCCATTCTGAAGGCCTTGCTTTTCTCTTTCTTCCTTTTCTTTCAGAAACCGTTTCTGGGGTTCCTCGGTTCAATTCACCGAGGTCTTCCACTTGTGCTGACAGCTCATTATTTTCATTTATATTAATGTTCACATTGTCAAAACGGGAAGTACTTGGTATATGAAACGAATCGTTAGAACTATTACTCTTATGCCTTTTAAAGATTTGTAAGAGTTTTACAACTGTTTTTTTCCGTTTTGGACATTCGTCGTTTATATCAAAATCAGGATCCTGGTCAGTGTCATCTGCTTCTGAAAAAGAGCTCGAATTACGATGTAAATTCTGCTTGACATTTTTTACTTTTTTCAAGGATACGAGTAAGTTTAATTCTAGTTTGACAATCGGTTCCTCCAATTTTCCATTTTTCATTATCTGATCTTACTCTTTCCGCCCCTTCAGTCTTATGTACTTCTTTTTTGTTTATCTCAACTCTACTTTTATTATATTTGTTTTCTTCAGTCGTGTCTTCTTCAGTTTTACTCTCTTCAGTAGTATTATCGTCAAATTGTCTTGTAGTGTCCTCTTCATTCATAATGCTTTCAGTCTTGTCTTCTCCACTTTTATTGTTTTCAGCCATAAACTCTTCAGCTGTAGTATTCATAGTATTATCTCTTCTAGTTGTGTTGTTTTCAGTATCATTCTCTTTGGTAATAACATCATTTTCAGTCTTGTCCCATTCAGTCTTTTCTTGTTCTTGGTTCTTCATAGATTTCTGTCCGTCTAATGCATCTGCATGATAAGGGGAGAAGAAAATTTCTCGCAACCCACATGTTGAACTTAGCACTGGACTATTCTCTTGGTTCAGGACTTTGTTCACCAGCCTTTTACCTCTTGACTCCATAGCCTGAAAATAACATTACACTTGCAATTTCAAGGAGGAGAGATTTTTAATGAATAATCATGTGTAAAATGAATATTAAAACAATGTCAGGTAGGTTAGGTGTTAACATAAACTATTTACAGTTTATATTAATCTGAACTACTCGTAAATAAAAAATAATAATAAAACAATAATTGTAAAATTTTTTTGAAAACTGGCACTTTATAAACTAGAACAACTATATTTTATTCTAATTCGTATTAGAAAACTGGCACTTTTCAAAATGTACCAGATAGAAATTGATATAAATGGAAATTGTTCCGTGAATACCGGCACAACTCAAAAACTACGAATAAAAGTGGCACTTTAAGCGAAAAATGACACACATATTTTGTGGAATACAGGCATAACTTAAAACGTGCCACTATTTGAATAAAACGTAATGAGTAAAGTAAACTTACCTGTAGGTGAACACAGGCACAAATCAAAAAGTGTCACTATTCAAGAGCGAAAAATACAGTCCGTCTCCGCACAAGGCTAAAGTGCCACTGTTCTACCAAAACACGCTGCAAAACCGGTTAGAAGAAAACTGACACTAGCGCTGCCACGCGGGAACTAGACGAGATAGGAGTACGGGAGTTCAACACAGGTCCGCAGAACGTCTTTGCGGTCTAGAATAGTGGCATAACTCAAAAATGACAATTTTTTAGTTGTGCCAGTATTCTTCTGGGTGTGCGACACGTTCAAATATTTTTATTTTTACCAGTTTGTTTTTAAAAGAGCACATATTAATTAAACCGTGCTGTATTTATTTATATTGGTATTTTAATAAGTTCTGATTAGCATTTTACAATTCACCAAATTCCTTTAAACAATATCACTGATTGATATGCAGTAAATAACTCTAGCTAATTTTATAAGTATATTTATGGTTTATAGAAAAATATCGTAATGCTATGTAATATATTTAGATTGTATTCCCTATTTTAACCGATGAAGTTTGGCAATGTGTTAGTTAAGTAAAATAAAGTCATCCCCTCAATATTAAGTAACTGTATGTTGTCAGTAGTGTAATAGAGTGTAATCCTTGATTCTTTTGTTTATAAATCTACACTGTAAATTGAAGATATTTAATGTATACAATTTAATATTATTATTAACTGAATTAAATATTAATATTTCAGTGTATATAATGTTGGCCTAACTATACTCAAATGCACGTTAAAATTACTCATCAAATAAAAATTACTGTTTCTATATGAATTATACAAAACAATCTTGGTTATATTTTTAAAGCATTTCATCATTTAAAAAGATATAGTATTGATTTAAACAATATAACTCAGGTAATCAATAAAGATTTACAGGAAAAAAATATTTGGGTACAACCATTTGGTATTTTAAAATTCTTATTCAATTTAATAATTACATTTGTACTCGCACATATAATAAATATATCTTTGGATTGCCTAAATAATCAAGAAAGTTTCCTATAGTGTTGGAAACTTGCAGGTATTTCAACAAAGCTAAAATACACGAAACTAGATACGAGAACAATTGGTTAAAAATCAACACTCTCCAATGTTATAAGCCGTTAGGAGCTGCTATCACAAGGATCTCACCCCTGAGGCAAATCATACTAAAGGGAACGTTTTCGTCCATTACTCCCAGTATATCATCCCACTGTGCTTACCGTCATGCATATAATTATAAACGTATATCAGAAATGTCAAGGGCTTACCATGGCTTGTTAACGCTTCTTCACGCAGTTTAAACAAGTGTAATCAAATAGTCTTATAAGAGCACCATAAATTGTTTTTGATTTTGTCAGTTTATATAGTGAAATTTAATAACGGCATTATAATAACGTGTGTCGTGACAATAATTTATTACTTAAAAATAATAATATTATTATTTTACCTTATATGTCACGACTAAAAGTTTTAATTTCCCATGTAATAACAAAGTATATAACGTTTAACGTTCGCATAAGGATTACAAAAAATACTCTTATAAAATTGATTATAAAATAAAATAAACATTCTACAGTAGTTGAAATGAATCTTTATATTAAAGCAAAATAAAAATTCATGGTGGACTTAAAGCCTCGCATATAGTAGAATAAAATCTTTTAAGTGCAAATGAAAAGTAAATGAAAAGAAAAAGCAATATTATTATTTGGAAAATTTTTTGTTTTTATAATAACCTTGTTTGAAATTATCGAGTAATATCTCATATGAATAAAAATGCGTAAATATATAAATATGACGTAAAGGAGTTCAGAGCATTAAGTATAAGATTTAAAAGATTACATTTGGCTAAGAATAAATGTATTAGTAAAAATATCCAAAAATTTCTTAAAATTCTGCAACACTCTTAAAATTCTTAAATTATAACGATACATCACGTTTGAAAATGACCACTAAATACTAGTTTTGTTTAACATAACAAAATATAGAATAATTAAACAATGTCTTTATCAGTAAAGAATGTCTTCAAGCCTAGTTACAAAAATATTAAGTTCTGTGTCCAGGTACTGTGTCCAACTACATAATAATCACGGTATAAATGAATTTAAATGTATTTCCCAATATAAAAATCCATACAGATGATTGTACAGTAGAATATTAGTTTGAGTTGTAAATTTTTGATGTAATGTTTGTATTTGAGGATATTATCGAAGTTCATAAAACGCTGGACTAACGTATCGAATTTAATAAAGGGCATTACAAAATGGTAACGTTAACACAAAATAAGATGGAGTTATTTGAACACCTGATATATTCTTAAAATAGAAATCATTTTACTATGTTGAAACCAAACATTAATCACAAAATGAATCAAGGCTCACAAATACTTATTGACAAATCAAATAAAACTAGTGTTCGCAGAAGGCAAACTTTAAGTGCTTGTAACCCTCGGGGATTTGCAAATAAACGCAAATATTCACCAGAATTGGCAATGCAAACTAATTAACTTCTGTTAATTCTCTAATGAATTTTCATCATTTGTTGCCAATATGTTTATCTTTTACGTAGTATTTAAGATGTAATAAACATCGTAATAAAAACCACTAGGCTTACCTTCAGTTTCACCGCACCATAAAATTCCCTTGCGTGCCATCATAAAATAGAGTACAAACAAAAAGCCTAATGCATAAGTGGTACTTTTACTTTTGTGTATATAAATTTTATTTAAAGTAATATTTTTATATATTTTAGATATTGGGACATAATTGACAACGTTATTTACTGATTTGACATTATGCAATGTAAGTACGTATCATAACCTTGTAATACATTATGTAAATATATCAGCTAGAAAATACATTTTTATTTTATAAATAAAATATATTCTGTAAAAATTTGGTAGTACGCTTTTTTATGATAATGTAAAACTGTAAATGTTATTTAACAATCCATAATTACAAGCAAACATGGGCATACATATTAAATTTATATACAGAAGAATATTTTCATAAACCATGATATTTGTTATTAAGAAATATATCATTAATCTAATGAGTTCTATTGTAAAAAACTCATTATTAAAAACTATAAAAATAAACAAATATTGTAAAAGAATTGTAGAACCTGTATACTATTTCTTAAAGAAACATATTATTAATAGGTTTAAACAGTTCCAGAAATATGTATAGAACCATTTTATTACCGAAGTATGTAGTTGGTTATTAGACCAATCACATATAAAATTAAAACTTTAAATCGATTTGTAAGCTATTAACTTAAAGTTTATTTGTTAAAGTCACTTGAACTATAGAAAAGTCATATATCAGAAACATATTGAAGAGATTCTTAAGCTATAGTAATTAGTTTTGAATGGCTCTTTTACTAAACGTGCGTGTTTTACGAAAGTTAAAGCAGTGTTTTTCTTTTTTAGGTTTCAACTAAAACAATGGTAAATTTGATGAAACTCCACAAAGTGAGCGTTCAATAAATTAATGTTTATCAAAATTAAAGGAAGTTCAATTTTACTGGTAAAATGAAATGTTTATGAAAACGTTGCTTTTATACGTTAAAAGAGCTCATTTATACATATACTCACTCCACACATATAAAACCTTATAAAATCTCTCTGCATATTATTTTTTTCCTCGTTCACGTTTAATAGCATACAAAAGGTTCAAAAAATCTATTTTTTGTGACCTAGGGTGAATTTCTACAAGGTACGCGTACGCTGAAATAAATTATTGGCACCAAATATTCACATTTATATTCCAACTTTGTTCTATGAATAAAATATTCAAATTTTAAAACCTCATTTGACTTTATACATTTTTCTTCTAAAATTTATTTATTCTGCTATTTGCTAGTTGCAAACACTGTTCCGAAAGACTAATGTAATAAATTTCCTGATGCAAAACAAAATTCCATGGAGAATCATTCACAAAATCACTAAACTAAGTGTTTAATTTATATAAATACAGCTTCATAAAAAATTATAAAGTATAACGATTCGTTTTCGCGATATCAAGCAAACAGCCAGTCACATAGACAAACAAACAGAGACAAATTAAAATTTTGCAGCCTCCAGGGTGGTAAGCTTCACTAACAAGCTTTTCCTTATGAACAATATTTGAAATATAAAACAGTATATAGCACTTCAAATAAAATTATTCATTTTTAGCATTATTATATCATTGTTACCTATTTTTTTTATTTATTAAAATTTTCTTGCTAGTTTCACGTAGTATAAGCTAGTATAACTAGACGTATAACTAGCTAAGTTAAGTTAGTACGGTTCTCAATTTTTTTTTTTTTATATTTCATCTTAAGTGTACACTGTTTAGCAAAACAAATGATGCTAAAAGTACACGACTAAATTAAAAAAGCATTATTTAGTAAATAAAGTAACAAAGAAGAACTAATTGTGACAAAATTTATTTACAATATAAGAAGCTTACAGCATAAAAAAGTACGTTATGATGCGTAAATAAGAATTGATTTATTTAAAAACGTTTCTCATATGAATTAGTCATTTTTATAGATTATAATTAATAATGATTTATTTTATGTAAATAAACGGTTACTCGTACTTTATTAAAAGAGGTACACAATGCTCGTCCACAAACCAACATTTTAAATCATACACCACTTTTGGAAAGGATAAACGTTTTATTATAAAAACCTATATATAAATAAATAAATATAAATATATATATACCGGGTGCTTAAAAAAAATGAATACACACTATCGTAGTTTTCCCGCTCTACAAGGCTAATGTTATATTTCTTCGCCAGGTGGCAGCATAATCGTCCCTTTATGTTACATTGTTAGTTGGAATTTGTAATATCAACATGGCGGACGTACGTTTGAGTTTTGAAGAACGTAAGCAGGTTATTAAGTGGTACTGGAAGTTTGAGAAAGTAAATGAAGTTCAAAGACAGTGGAGAAGGGATTATGATACAGAACCACCTTCAAGATTAACAATTACACGCATACGAGACAAATTCGAAGTTCATGGAACAGTGTGTGATGTGCATAAAGGTCATTCAAGTCGACCTCGAACAGCTACAAGTAATGAGTCTTCAACAGCAGTCTTGGAACTGTTTCAACGCTCTCCTAACAAATCTTCAAGGCAAGGGGCACGTGAAAGTGATGTAAGTGCTAGCAGCGTGCTACGCATTCTGAAGAGAGGCAAGTATCGTGTTTACATTCAAAGGCTGGTACAACAGTTAAGTGACGACGCTCCAGATCGAAAGTTGCAATTTTGTGAATGGGTTCAGGAGATGGTGATATGTGAACCGGAATTTATGGGTAGCATCATTTGGTCGGATGAAGCCCAATTCAAACTTAATGAAACTGTCAATAGGCACAATTGTGTTTACTTGGCTGAAGACAATCCTCACATTACAATTGAAAAAGCTGTAAATTTGCCTGGTGTAAATGTGTGGTGCGGTTTGTCTTCAATGGGACTCATTTGACCTTTTCGATTTGAAGGTACTGTAACTGGTATTAATTACCTAAAAATTGCTTGCTGATTCCATATTTCCTGCCATTCGTGCATTATACGGTAATTATAATTTTTATTTTCAACAAGATGGTGCCCCGCCGCACTATCACAGGGACGTACGAGCTTACCTGGATCAAAATTTGCCGGGCCAGTGGATAGGACGCAGGGGGCCAATCGAGTTTCCAGCACGCTCTCCAGACCTTACACCACTTGATTTCTTCTTATGGGGCACAGTAAAAGATGAGGTGTACAAACGTAAACCACGTAACCTAGACATTCTTTGGAATGAGATTCAAGCTGTGTGTATAGAAATCTCATTGGACGTTTTGATACGATGTACAGAATCAGTGGTGACTCGTACTCGGAATTGTGTTGATGCTGCAGGTCACCAATTTGAACAGTATTAACATTTTGTAATTACGTTTCATTTACATTGGACTTTAAGCTTTCTAATTTCCTGAAATTTTACTTTGTAGAACGGTAAATAAATTTTCTATGGAAGTTCAAAGTGTGCATACATTTTTTTGAAGCACACATTAATATGTATGTTAGTGTGTGGGTGTTTTTTTATACGCTCACTTTAAAGAAAGCATTACCTTTTCGTCCATCTCTTGTTATTTACCCGTTACCACTTTTTATCTCTGAACCCATTTGGTAAACAGACAGGAAGTTTTGAATTTCTCTTATGCATAAAGACTACTCTGAAATGAAGCTCCTGCGTTATCTCCTAAAGATTTTTTTTAAATAATAAATTAAAGTTGTAAACTATATAATTTAAAAATTAAAAATATTTTTTGCAGTACAACAGTTACAACGGATTATTTTAAAACAAATAAAGTTTTAGTAACATACCAATTTCATATACTGAAATGCATAAAAATCTCTGTAATTTGATGTTAAACAATAAAAAAAATTGTTAAACACATTTTCTCATTTCAGGCAACTTGATTATCATCTACCAGACATATACTCAATTTCTGCATGTAGATACTAAGTTGCCCTTTTTACCACCATAATCCATAATTTTTCTATCATTATTTTTCACAAAGTTTTCGTATTTATTCACCAGAGTGTACTTATAAGTATTAAGTTATCGTACTTCATGTAGGCTACTAAATTAAACATCGTTGCTGTTCAGTTATGATACGTCACAATTAATACTATTTATTTATTATTCCCAATTAATAAAAAGAGTTTATGTCCACTGGCTCACTTGTGTATTAGTATAGAATAAGTCTACCCTTGTATCCTTAAGTTCGTAAAATCGCTATCATTTTATCATAACACAATTCCTTAACGAAGCCTCAGTAAAATATCTAATTGAAACAATGTAAGTTAAACATCAATCTAAAAATTACCACTCATGCTCAGCCATGAAAACAATTTCAAACTTATTTATCACACAGTGGGGTGCGAGAATAGTTTTCATCAAGATTAAACCAAATAAACATATTTCAAGTCCGAATCTGATGGTTGGATTCATTCCAAATTTAGATTACCTGCTGTTAATAGCAATAGATTCTCAGACTCTCGTGACGGAATTCGTTAATTAACATCTGAATTGCCGCGGTAAACCCTGATAAACAGATGGTTCAGAAGAAATTCATTTCTTCTGTAAGTAATCGATAAAACTTTTCCCCGAGTTTTATGTCACTACCAGATATTTGTGTTGAGTTTCTTCTTGTGTGTTAATTGAAACCCCTGGAATACCTTTGTTTCTTGCATTATTGCATGTGGATTTTTTCCATTAATTACTTTAAAAAATCTTCTACACTATTATGCTTGCAAGTATTTTAAAATTTTTTACATTTTGGGTAGTAATACAATATTTAACTTATATTTACGTATCAATAAAAGGATATCGTTTTAATAATAGTGTTTATTGAACAAAATAAATATTCATTAGTTGCGAAAGGTAAATAATTGATATACATTCATTCAATATTATGTGAAAATGTTAAAAAGATTGTAATCTAGCTTTTAGAACAAAATTATATATTTACAAACATTAATGAGACAGTATAGGCTATTCATGAAAATGTATAAATAAATGTTATATCCATATTGACACGAACATTTACTGGAAATAGTATATACAAATTCACTGAAACTTAAACAGTTCCTAAAAAGTTATGGTAACATAATTAATAGAGCTTCAAAAACAATAGCTAAAACACATATATAAAACACACCACGTAATACTTGTATACAATAAATTCTTACCGTATTTAAAACAGAGTTTATTGTAAGCGTGCTTAAAGTATCTCTCGTTATAAGCATAATCTCTATTCGTGTATTCTTGTAAATAGTTTTATAACCGCATTCTACTTTTGATTAAGACGGTTCTCCTCTTACGTTTGATTTGCAATTTTTCCTATTATTCACTATAAACGGAACGGCGAATCAATAAACAATAACATACACAATGTTTAAATCAGCTTTTGTTTTCACCAGTAATGTTGGTATATTGATAGAAGTTATGAATAAAACCACTGAAATGGTTAATACTTTAATTTTAACATGTGACTAATATTCTAATTATTCACCAATGGATTCTTCATGGGAATTCATTTAACTTTAATACATAAGATTGAAGTTATTCCCGGAAACTTTATTTCTTCTTTTTTATATTACATGTCTCGGGATTTAGTTTTTACGTAAATTTCCAGGTTGATAAAGTAATTATTACGTCACGAAAAGATTTGCAGCTAATAGTAGGAATTAAAAGTACTGTTTTCTACAATTTCTAGCTTAACAGTCTGTTTCTCGTTTATTTATGACTTCAATATAAATTCCGTCCAATCCCGTTAAACCTTTCTTATTTTTTTATTTCTTAAACTTTACCGATAAAGTACAAAATGCTCGGCTTTTTTTTAATTCAATAATCATAAAATCAAAATGTGTGATAAATCCAGGCGCTAAAAACGGTGTGTCTCTAATGGCCTTAGCATACCATCTTAACTATTATATTTTCAATCTCTATGGAAGAATTATATTCATACGTAATGAAAATGTTTAACGTTGTAAATTCAACATAATATATTGCAGCAGGAAGACAACGTCGGCATAAACAGCCAGGAAAGACAAACGACGGAAGGTCTGGTTGAACTCTGTCAGTGTTGACTTTGGCTTGTTTAAAGAGGATTTCTTGGTATCGGTATTTCCTTATGTTTGCACAAAAGTATTTATCCAATAGTTCTACACAAAACAGTCATCGTCAAGGGATAGTGTTTGTACATTTTGTTGCCGGATTTATGCTGATATCTATTCCAAAAAAGTCTTCACAGCATGCCATAATGACAGGAACGTAGGAATATGTGATTTAAGTCTACATGGCAATTCTTAGATATCTCTAGTTAAAACTTATTAACCAATAAATATCTTTTTTCTAGTTGGATACTTATTTAATATACCTTGCAATCAGCTGTTGGTATATGGTGAGTTATTTAATAACGAGATAGAAGTAATTTTATATGTAATAAATAAACCTTACTGGTTAACGTTTATCAAACCCTTTCATTCCCAAAGCTGGAAAGTTTCATTTTTGTTCAACTAATTGTCCGAGAGATTTGTAAAATAAGACCTGACCTATAGACTTCAAAATGCATGACACTTATTTTATAAGCACTGTACACTACATAGCATATTATTTTATAAGCAAGTGGTCTGATAAAAGATTTATATGGTTCCAGAGTTGGTGAGTGGGTTTCAGGGCTTCTAGAGGTTAACTTTCTTAAATCCAAAAGATAGACTGATCCAATAACAGGAAGAAGAGGAAATATAAGTTAAACGATTCTAGGGTTCACTACTTTAGAGGCTTGTAAACGTTAGCGAGGTCCAAACGTGGTTTATGGATTTTAATACAATATGTTACCTACATTTTATCAGCTTATTCTTATTGGAAATCAAATACTTAATCTATGAAACGGAAACTCCAATATTGGAGTGTTTGTTTCATAAATTAAGCAATATTTTACCTCTCAAGTTATTAAATTCTATGAAATTTGCAAAAGTTATTTAAAAATAAATGCTACAAATACTTTAAATTTAAAAGTTTTACAACACAAATAATATTTAAATAAATGTTAATGGTGGTAATCTAATATGGTAAAATTAATTTCGTTTCAAAAAGACTCGAGTTGTAACTCTACAACTATAGCCTAAACTTCACAGTACGAATTAAATATGACATCTGTAGTCAATATTGTATGTTATATAAATGTAATATTAAGATATAAAATTATAATTATTATTACTTGCTATGACAGCACATTTCATTTAATAAAGTATAATAATAATATCTCTGATTAAAACCTAATGACAAATATGATGTCATGTATAAATAAACAAAGCATTATGCTGTTCTTTTTAATACAGATTTTAATAAAGTATTTACTTTTTTATTCCAAAGTTCTGAAGTGTATAGGAAATTGAATACTCGACCTCGACGTTTCTAAGAGGGTTCTGGGAAAAGTTGTTTATACCCTCCGGTTAATCTTATGTATGGAGGAAACAATTTTCCTCTGCCATATACTTTTATCTCTGTGTTTATTAAGCACAAAGAACCTTAGTGATAGAGCTGTTCCTAATACTCATTTTGATGATACAAAATTTTAATTTAAAAACTCTCATATACTTAATAATGTAATATTATAATTATGAAAACAATACACAGTTTACGGTAAATTCCAAAATGAAATTGTAGCTAGTAAGTTTTCCTTACTTTGCAAAAAGCTCAATTTTTACAAAAAAAAAGAAGCTGACAAGTTTCAATGTATATTTTACAATCATTTGATTTCGTAAAGATATTTCAATGTATGTATTTTTTAATACTAATTACGTTTTCGCCTTATATTATATAAATTTTAATTTAAAAAAGCTTTATTTCTTTAATATACAATCTACATAAACAATTTTGTCTTAGCTTAACACGAAATAAGATTAAAATAAAAAAAATATTTGTATACAAATATAAAATGAAACAGACTCTGTTATATTGAAATAAATTCTAATATTAATAGTTGGAAAACCTACCTAAGTGCATTTATTTATATAACGATTTGTGACCTTTATTGCGATGGGAATACTGATTGTGTTATCTTTTCTATTTCATGACATCAAGGTAACATACTGTTGACAAAGTAAATATTATTTTAATTACACGGGAAATGGGTGTAAAATTATTTTTCTTAAGTTTTTTGAGTAGATGGGCATATCTAGAAATTGTACATGTCTGAGATACAATAAGTTTCATGAAAAGATATAGGACAGTCAAAATGTGATTTTTGGGGTTCTTGCTATAATCTTACGAACCGTAAATTATAAAAATAAAAAATGTTAATACTAATAATCCTACACCAGCATTTAAAAAAGACAAGTAAGTTTGAGTGTATAGTGCAGTAAGTATAGGTAAGGTTCCTAAAAAAACTATTTTCAGTGCCCGTTAATTGCTTTATCAACCTGTGAAAGGGGGTTTTCCAAAAATTAACGCTTTGATAAATGAATTCCACATATTAATTAGTTTAAACAATAGTGGCTGCTATTAACCACTCAAACATTTCTCTTTGAACTAAACTGACGAGTGATATTAGTCGCATCCACAATAATACTTCTATTACCAATTCTATATTTCTCTTCTTGCTGAGGGGATGTTCACAAATACTTGGCAACAAAATAAACAATTTAATATATTACGAGGATTAATACAATGTTTTAAGTCTGTCTCTTAATCAATAACGACGAAATAATTTTTATATGTACATTTTATTACGTACACTATGTTATATGTGTACTTTTGTATTTCTGTATGCATATATATATATATATATATATATAATATATATATATATATATATATATATATATATATTTAAAACAATATTGACCATTATATGCATACAGAAATACAAAAGTACATATATATATATATATATATATATATATGTGTGTGTTGTGTGTGTGTGTGGTGTGTGTGTGTGTGTGTGTGTGTGTGTGTGTGTGTGTGTGTGTGTGTGTGTGTGTGTGTGTGTGTGTGTGTGTGTGTGTGTGTGTGTGTGTGTGTGTGTGTGTGTGTGTGTGTGTGTGTGTGTGTGTGTGTGTGTGTGTGTGTGTGTGTGTGTGTGTGTGTGTACATAAACTCACAGTTTAAAATGT
The DNA here is from genome assembly GCF_021130785.1 of Homalodisca vitripennis. Classification (NCBI taxonomy): domain Eukaryota; kingdom Metazoa; phylum Arthropoda; class Insecta; order Hemiptera; family Cicadellidae; genus Homalodisca; species Homalodisca vitripennis. Next base: position 128,947 of record NW_025778909.1, on the reverse strand, counting down.
AAGCCAGTTGTTTTTCTTGTATTAAAACACACAAATCTATTTTTACTGTAGTAAAGAATAAATATCACGTTAAAAAACATATACTTCTGTTGAGCCGATTAAATATTTGTCATAATTTTAGTTTTTAGGCCTAAAATGATTACGACAAATAATTATGTTTAGTGTTTTTAAATGTTTTTCGTAATTCAGAACAAACACATTGTTAAACTCATTGTTTACTATAATAACACAAATAAAATCTTTGTGTACAAATGATATCACATTGGACCAATATCGAATGAAGTTGCAGGACCCAGGTATTGACAAACAACTCAGCGTGTAGAAGACAAACCGCAGGACAGTTGACTCTAGCTCCAGTCGGTGTAGACTTTGTTGTTTTTCAAAGTTTCCTTTGAGAGAGAGAGAGAGAGAGAGAGAGAGAGAGAGAGAGAGAGAGAGAGAGAGAGAGAGAGAGAGAGAGAGAGGGAGAGGGAGAGAGGGGGAGAGAGAGCGAGAGAGAGAGTGAGAGAGAGAGAGAGAGAGAGAGAGAGAGAGAGAGAGAGAGAGAGGTTGTAGCATTGACGCTTAGACCAGAATTATGTAATGCCTCTTCATTTTCAATATTACATATTTAAAATTAGAATCTTAGAAGCTATAAATTTTACATTGAATTAGTAAAAAACATTATTATATCTATTACCTTATAAATACACTTAAATGTTAATATTTGTACATGTTAAATTTGTTTATAGTTTAATTATATTCACTTAACTCTTCTCAAATTCTAACTCGTCTATTTAATTTTACACTCTTGCCCCTACACATACTCGTACACGCGTTCCCACAGCCGGCAGTCATCCGTACCTGCATATCGTGAGTCATAAATATGGTAACGCTATTTTTACCCTGTTAAATAAGTTTATGAAACATGTTAACTCCTTGAAAAATTAAATAAATGAGTCTAAAAACGTCATAAACACAATATGTATTAGAGGACGTAATACGTGTTTATTTTAACTACGTTTGAATTTAAGTTAAGGGAATTACTTAGGAATTACAAAGCAATTTTATGTATATCAAGAACACAGTTGATGATAGACGGAGCAGCCCGAACATTGCAGCTGTGACTGAGCATTTAAGACCGTTTGTATCACGGAGGGTGAGTAATCCTTCAGGGCCCTGGATCCTACGAACAGAGTATAGCTACAGTCGAGTGCGTTGTAATATTTCTAAACATTCAAGATACTGGCACATATAGTATTAGCACATTCATATTATTTACTACACGTTAATTGTATCCAAGTTAGTGAAGCCTATCACTCGTATGGCTAGAAAATATAATATCTGCCTGTCTTTTTGTCCACACGATACCTAGAAAAATGATTTTTCATATTTACTTGAAATCTAAGCTTCATTTTTATAGGAACAATGAGTTAGATTATACTGCATATTACTCCATGGGATTTTTCTGAGCTTTACGAGTATTTCTACATTGGTCTAATTGGTAACTATGTTGACAACAAGAAAGTATCAAACTTAGAAATGTTTAAAGAAAATTCTGGTTAGTTTTAATACATGGGTGCTGAAAAGTCTTTAAACGGTCTAATGTTTCCTGTTCTTGTAAACGTACGACTATAAAACTTTATACAGTGACATGGGCATAAAGTTGTACTTTGTGATGCACATATTCAGTGTCATTTTATTCTTTTATGGAAACGGTCCACGAGGAGTCAAGAGAAGTTTTAAATGTAAGCACAGGATAATATTCACATTACTTCAAAGGGCTAGTTAAGCAAAGAAGTATGCCAAAAACCGCATTTAAAAAGCTTTATTCGTTACACAGTTATCGTGGTTAAAAATTTTAAAAGTAAACTGTAGATTTAGCAGAAAATACAGAAAGTTTCCTTAATCAGTTTAATTTCAAATTAACAATTTTAAGGGACTATTAAAATAACAATACAAAATCACCTATCTAGGCTGTTATAGTATGTGTTCAAATTGCTTCTTAGTAATATCCCAGCCGATGATAAAACGCCGACAACACGTTTTTTATTACAACTACTGGAATACGCCCAGCTTCTTCTACAATACGCTGTCATGCTATGCTTACATTAAAGTTTTGCTACTTACTCCTCGTAGACCGTTTCCATATATGGAATATATGGTCAAAATATCTTAAAGTAGGTGTTGGTGTATAGTAATCATAAGTAAAATATTGTGGCTTCATCTGATATGGTTACAATAATATTATGCCATTCTTGAACTTACACATAAGATCAGTATTGACACTCGAGAGCACCGTTATTTTGTTTAGAATTAAAATGCATGTTTAGATCTGTTTTGCTGCATGATGTTGTACTAATTAAGAAATTTAAAATGGTATGCACGTAGTCCTATTCTTATATTTAAGATTTACCACTGACTTATTACGGGCCATCCCCCTGAGATAGTGAAGAGCTACTGGTTGCATAAAAAAGTTCAATTTTATGCCTTACATCCCTGTTCAAGTTTGTATGTTTCTACGTTTACATGTGCATTAATATATTGGATCATTTCAATATTTTTCCGCACTCTTGTATAGTTTAACATGTGAAATATTAACAAATGTAGCCCAATTAACCACATTTTATAATAATTATTATATGATGATTTGTTTCACAGGTATGAAACGCAATTTAATGAAAATAATATGAATGTATTGTTTACCTAAATTCTTTCTAAAGATTTAATTTGTAGAATTTTGAACTTTTGCTCTAAACAGTACTTCTACATAGAATGTAATGAGTTGTAATCATGTTATACTTATCAGTTGCATGTCCAAACATGGAATTCGGATAAGCGCCCTTGAAGACTATCAATTAGTAGGCTGATACAGTTTCTATTTTGTTTGTTAGAGAAGTAAAAATTTATTTTCTGTTGTGTTGTTCTATTTGTCAAAAACTTTATAGACTTAAGATTTTGCATTGAACCTCGGTGGAGACTGTTACTCCATTTGTGGTGTGATGTACCCTTAGCTTGTATTGTAACGCGCTTTAATTAGCAGTTTTCCAATTAACCAGTAGTGCGTGCCAAAAATCTTCAATCTTCCTTGTCATTACACGTTTTTAAACAAATTGGCGGTTAAGTTCAAATATAAAGAAATTTTTATAATGTAAAAAAACTTAAACAGTCTAACTATCAGGTATAATTTCATAACAGTCACTATACAAATTTAAATAAAAGCCACTTGTTTATTTAATTTATGAAAATAAAACAAAAGCATTACAGATCGCCACTCAGTAAATGACAAACACACACAACACTCTTGTTAGTCTATATAGCGTAATAGCTATTGTTTGCTTAAGAGAATAAGAAAATTAGAAGAGAAAAGCTTACAGTTAAACTAAACGGGATTTGGAATGGTCTTCAATATAACCACAATGTGCTAAATAAATTAGACCAAATGGACAAAAACTCAAGCTAGATTGATAAACCAATTAGCCTCAATGGGTTGATTTGTCAGGTTTTGGCGGATGGGCACTACTTTTTTTCGCAATGCTTGGATGCAGAATTTATCGCTTAAGTAAACATTCCATATTGATTTCTTAAACCATTAATCGAAAAATCTTCTATGTTACAAATAACATGTAGCTTGTATCACTAAAACTGTAACAACGTGTTTATTAGACATTTCAGTTTATTTATCCTTTAAACACCGAGTTAATATATATTGTGATGTACAGCAACTAGTTAGTATAACATTAAAACTAAATAAAAATTATATTTTTATTATGTACTATAACACTGCAATCTACTGTTTTAGCCAATTTAAAATAGTTTTTAAAATCAATATTTTATGACTTCAACTACTCAGTTAGTATATAAATATGAGTAAGTTTTGAAAATCTTACGTTTATCAGTATTCGCGTAACAGGAGTGTTGCTAAAACGTATTGAAACATTTTCATATTTCATTTCAATACAAGTTCATATAGATACCTTCTGTGGAATACATACAGGCAAAAAAAGATGAAATGCATTTTCCTACTCGCCTGAGTGATAGCAAAATATCCTAAATTTAATTCTAAAATTATATTGTGATACTCTGTGAAGTTATATTATTTCTTAATTTTAGTGCGAATAATATATAGTGTGAAGATTCTTTTGTGGACTATTTGAATTACGACTGTTGTATAAATACTCGTGGAAATGCAGGCATGTGTGTTGAGGTGCTCCATATGCTAGAACCGAAATTTATTACAGTTGTTGGTTAATACTTGGATAGCTGGATATACCTAATTCCGTAGCATTTCTTGGTATACCTCGGCACTAAGGTTTCCATCAATAAAATAACCAGCCCAATAATAAACATTTTGTTTGTTAACATTACAATTTAAATTGAAAGTTGCTTCTTTTGAGAAAGAAACGTTCTTTTAATCTAATTGTATCATTATCCATGTTTCGCATCATTATTTCACAAAATTCTACTCGACGATCAAAATCGTCCTCACTTAGCCCATGAATTAAACGAATTGTGTTATAACAACTGATATGTAAAACATTACAAACTGATGGTTGAGATATACCTAATATTTGAGACACAGTTCTTTTTGAGGCATGAGGATCTTCTATAACAACTGTAAAACGTCAAGACAATGCTTCATTTGTAGCCAATTTTGAAAAAAAAACTCATCTGGTCTCCGTATTCTCGCATCATCAGTATTATAATACACTTAAACAGTACATTTCAACGTAAAATATGACAAAAACTTAAACTTCTTATATCCAACCAGAAACTGAACATGAAACTGGACTTTCTCAACACTGATAATATAAGGCAGGCCTGCCCGGCAGCAGGTAATAACTGTAAATCAGGTTTGAGTTTGTAAGGATGTAGTAGTATATTGAAGTTATTTACCTTCCGAAGGTGGATGTTTATGTTTTGCCATTTTCTAATAGGTTGAGATAGAAAGCGCTAGTCTTCACTGTTCATAAATGAGGTCACGTAAAGGGATTTTTACATTCAAGCCGCCCCCACACCCCAAAATCCCATTTTTGGGGATATGGCCAAAGTTGTAAGAGTTGTAAAAATATAAATTTTAAAGTTATTCACATTATATATGTATTTAAGACTCATATTAGACAGCCGTCTTCTGCAATAAAAGTAGTCGATGACACAACTATTCTCAGGTACATAATACGAATATTAAAAGGATTATTACAACTATCTGACTAAATGTCTGTTAATTATTCGAGTCATATAAAGGTGATAAAGTATGTAAATAAGCTATATATATATATATATAGAGTAAGTGATTTGCAATGTAATGGAATCCAGGTTAAGAAATATGTTCCAAGTTCCGGTGAATATGGTACATTTTCCATAATTCTTTATTAGAAATTCAATAACGCTATGGCTATATACACAAAATAAATGTATACATATGGATTTAAAAAAATTTCCTCGCATAAACCGACCTGCCCTACAGAACTGTTACAAATGCAGCGTAGATTACTTTCAGAGTATTGGAACATCCTCCTGTTTATAATTCCCACTACGGTAATAATTGTTTCTCTCCACAGTAATCAACTACTGGCAGTTTGGTTACAGGTATCAATTAAGTGAGAGACTCATTAACCAATTTGAGCCAAATAGGATCATAACATCAATACATGAGGCAACCTTTTTACACACTGTAGAGTGAACAATTTATGGTTACTAATAATTATTTTTGTTTGTTTTAATACTTATTATTCTTTAATTCAATACTTACATATATTATTTTCATTAGAACAATTATACACATATCTACACTTAATAATGGGAAAAACTTAACAAGACCATGTTTATTTTAACTTAGTCTATAAATAATGCATTTTTGTTTAGTAATAGTAAAGTGGCAGAAATAAAATTGAAATAATATAATGAATATTTAAAGAGCTGTATTTGTTCTATTACATTAACATTTTTAATAAAAAAAGTTTCCCTCTTTTTTAATAAATTATCACAAACATTTTATAGAAATTAAAAATATTGAGACCTGATAAAAGTAGCTGTATCATTGTATCGTATACTAATGTTTACTTATTTTAATTTTGAAACTGTATTGTGTTTTTTACTAATATTGTAATTTATGCTTTATTATCGTCTATATATGCTCTCTTTTAGTCCTGAAATAAATATATGATAATTTGTTTTATGATAATGTTGTGATAATTGTAATAAAATATTAGCGTTACTGTGTTATTTAAAATCAGAATACGTTCACGGTTACATTATTTTGTTTACTCTTTTGTACGTTACTAGGCCTTTGTCTTCTGATTCTTCTGAAGTTCTTAAACTATATAAACTTGTACATGGAAAGCGAAGTAACGGTTGGATATAAATCGCCACTGGTGAAACTTCTTCAGAAACTCTTGTCTATGTATTATTATAAAACCTTGTGAACACGATTCAGGTTCTAAACTACTTTCATGATACACTTTGGCAGGGAAGGGTCACCTAAATATTCTGGTAATGGATCGGCATAAAGAGCTATAACTGAAGAGACGAAGAATATATCTTAGTGTAATAATGTTCTAATGTAAATGATTTAATAGCACGCAATAATAGTAGAAACCGTAAACTCTATTTATTATGAGATTACGCCTAGTATCACAGATAGGTGACACTAGGTTTAATGTCATATATAGGTTTTTAAAAGTGTTCAAAGTTTCACAGACTCTTGCAACCCTAATTCAGACAGTTGCAGGCAGATACAATTATTTTATCTGTTTACAGCTGAAAGTGACTTCTAAAGATAAAAGATCCAGAGATTAGACCACGAAGACGTTTATTGTGTCCATTCAGAGGTACGTGTATTATGTAGCCTCGTAGCGTGTATTAACAGCTATACGAGGAGGACACAAACGTGAGTAATAATAAAAAAGGTTATTATCAGAAATTTCATAATCATATTTTATTTATATGTCATTTTTAAATGCGGCTAGTAATATTGATTGCAACTCGCCTTCGGCTCGCTGGGGGCTACGCCCCCAGGCCCCTAAGTGGGATGTTGGCAAATTCGAGGATAAGGGTATTTTGGGAACATGTTAAGTCCGAGCATTCGATGAGGAATCTGGGCGAGCTTATAAAAGAAATAATAACTTAATTATTTTTGGTACGATTATGTCTGGTTATCTTGGGAATAAGTAACGTGTAAAAATGTCATTTCCACAGGTCAATCAGTTCTCGAGATATCGTGCTGGCACTTAGTTTCAAGGGTTAACACCGATTAAGGTAATAAAGGGAGAAGATTTTGCTGTCTTTGTTGTAGTTTTATGAAAAAGAAAATAAAGTTGAGAAAAACTTACCAAAGAATTGTAAAGCAAAAAAGTAAGATAAAGTGTCATTTGCACAGCAGGGGTTAACTTGGCCAGATGTTTATTACTGTGTTCTAAATTGAGGCAAAAAATATATCGCAGATTCATTAACGTGTATAGAAACATATGTTTGCTATAGGTTAATTAATATAAGAGAAATTGTCTTGTAAGGCTATTGCAGATTCAAAAACTACGTAAGTATGAGCATATATAGTTCGACATCGTATACACACGTTACTGAAACTTTCCTAGAGATACACATATATCTAATTATTGAATACCATGTTCGTGGTTGTAATAAGGTTCATCCTTAATAACTGTAGGTGATAAAACTTATTCGTACGTTGGTTAGCGGATGATGTATTTAATGTCACACGAGGTTGGCAGCCTATTAGGAATTTGTGATTAAAATTATTCTATTTGAGCGTTGGTGAAAAACACGTCTTTATTTAGTATCCTCTATCTGTTATCTTCACAGATAAGCAGGCAAATATAAAATAATATAATAAGTAAATTATAAGTAAGGCAATGCTGAGAAAGCTGGAAATAATAGATGGTTTATCATGTCTCAAGTTAAAAATATGGGGAGTTACATATAGGTATACATATCGAGAAATATATAGGCCGTTGGAATAAAGAATCAGATCAACAGCAATTTGAGGCAAAACTTTTGTTTTTGCACCGTGGTTGTCCAATGCTTCTTACAATAGTGTATAGCTGGTCTCAATACAGAGAGTCCGGATAATACTTCAAAATATTTAGAAAATTCTGTGATTAAAGTTGATACCTCTTAGTGGAACAATTTCGTTTGCAATTAGAAATATTTACTGGTCCGTAATTGTGTATTGATTGGTATTAAATGTTATTATACCTTTGATTGCGTGTTAGTTCTCCGATGGTTTCAATTTTTGCGTGGTTTATTCAGTCTCATTGAGACCATATATTATTAGCACATTAACTAATATTGTTCTCGCATAAAGATTTAGCGGTACATACACTTGTGTCAAATTATTTTCTAGCAACTTATAGTCGATAAAACTGTTTTTGCCCGTTAGTTTGTCAATGCTTGAAATGCAAGCTTAACGTATCCAGTCTCGCCACGGGGAGGCCGGCAAACACGGAGACCATATACTATTAACAGAATTACAGGTATCGTTGATTAATGATGTTCACTTATATCGTGTACAAATTTGTATATTCAGTTGTGTATATACTTGTGACAAATAGTTTGGTAATAACAAACCATTTATTATATTGGTAATAACTGGTTTGTTATTACTTATTACTATTTGTAATATAAATGTTGTACCGTTATTATAGTACATATATTGAATTTGTATGGAGCTAATAAATTATAAATTAGAACAACTTTTCGGAAATACTTGATTTATTCCGAAATTTAAGTTCACCAAAAAGTTAACAAAGTTTACAAACTTGTGATTCGATTTTCTTCAAAATGTCACTCAATCGAACAAATCTAATTAAGAGTCTGATAAAAAGGAATTAAAATTAAAATTAAAGTAAAAATGTATACTTCTCCAAAAATGGTTTAAATTAACAAAACAAAATAAAAAATTCTCTTCTCAAAATTAATATAACACAAAACTTGATATTTACTTTATCACCAAAATTTAATTCACAAAACTTCAAAAAATTGAATTAAATTTTCAGACTCTGAAATATGGGAAACTTTAGAAATTTTAATTACAGTATTATAAAAATAAAAGATATTAACTATACGCTAGTACGGGACTTACTATTTTGAAGATTACGGAGGCAGATCGGAAACTAAAACGCACTAAAGAAATTAAATACTTGAAATTGAATTTACACGCGATAAAATAATTACTCTAAATCCCAAACTATAGGGTTAGAGAAAGAACTTCAGCTTCTTAACTGGACCGGTACACCTTCTCATGGAAACTCCAAGACTCGACTGACTCCCTCCCTCTCTCCAGCGAGCCGGGTCGGAACGTATCACCGTAGCTCGATCAGCTGATTGACCGGTCTAACTGAACAAACAATGTCCACGCACCGCGTCTAGTTAACAAGAGCCTACTTCCTACCGCGATTCAGCATAAATAATTAGAACTATGGTACTATGTTATTATATTACATATCATTTTTGTAATAACTTATTGTTGTTGAAACTGTTGTTTGCTCGTTAGTTTGTCAATGCCTTAAATGTAAGCATGACATATCCAGTCCCGCCACGGGGAGACATGGAGACCATATATTTACAGGAAACTTATTTACATCGACGAGGAGTTTTGTTTTGGCAGACCCTCTAGCCTACTGCCTTACGAATCAGAATGGGTTGGCAGATCCCCTTGCCTACTACCTAGTCAAACATGACGGGGAGTTTTGTTTTGGCAGGTTCCCTAGCCTACTGCCAATATCAATTACGACAGTGAGTTTTGTTTAGGCAGGTGCCCTAGCCTATCTACTATCTACAATTTCATAAGCCTTTTTAGATAGCAATTCCAGTAAATATGCATAAATATTCAGAAGCGAAGAAAGAGGAGGGAACAGGAAAATAAAAGAAAAAAGATGAAGAAAAAACAAGATGAATTGTGAAGATTCAGAAAAAGTATCAGAAGCAGTCTTTCCCAAATACCCCCTATAGTTGGAGATTACATGGAAGTTTCGGTTGTAATTTATTTCATCTATAAGAGTAGTCACACAACTGAAGCTCACTTGATGAAAGAGTTTAATTCCCGGCCTTATATAGTTCCATGCCTTCTAAGCTCAAAATTAATGGAAAGCAGGTCGTAACCTTTTGCAAATTGCAAGGACAATTACGAGTACGCTCACAGCCGGGATAGACATAAGATTAAGATAAACAAAACACGAAAAATGATTACCGATATCGCTAAAAGAATACGATTATATTATTATAAATAGCGGTCGCCCGCAGCTCCGCCCGCGTGGATGTCGGTTAGCTGCAATTAAGCCTATCCAGGAAAGACCCGGTCAGCAAAATGATTCCCAGGTCAATTCACAGACACCGACACTAACATCGCAGTCATTATCCGTAACCTGCAAATATTGTCTTTCTGTGGATGTTAAAGTTGTTAATGACGAAAATATTTAAATGTAATTAATACAAAGTTTTCACTTCTGTCGGCAGTCCCGGAGTGCAACCCGTTGTTTTGGGATAGATAACTAAAGCGATTATTGTAGAGCTTCTCTGAAAACAACATTTGACGATAATTATTTTCAGGTAGACTAACAAAATATACTGATGGTCGGGAGCCCCGACCCGTGATAGGGCAACGTAAAGTTACCCATGCGTATAAAATTCTTTTCGTAAATCAATTCCAACTAATTTGAATGGTTGGCCCTGGGATTTGTTTATCGTTAGTGTTAAATAAATTCTTACTGGAAATTGGAGCCTTTTGAAGGGTATAGGCGATACTCAATTGTCATTGCTTAATGCAAATTGTGAAACACGGAATTAAGAAATGATTTACTCTAAATAAAGTAAAACGTGCTTTCCTTCTGTTAAATGTGCAAACACTTGTACAATATGACGTGTGAGAAGAGATAAATTTGTTCAAATACTAAAGCCCAAAACGTCAAACTTTACCACCGTTGACAATAGACGGAGACAAATAAATCAACCCCTTAGAACGTTGCTAGGAAGGTTTATTTTATGCTCAGAAAGAGATTTTTTAACAAATTGGTAATAAAAAAGGCTGATAACACCTAGATATTTGTTATTAAAAGTGGAAATTTTCGATGAAGTTCATCGCATACTCTATTAGGACGGACAAGGACAACGATGTGTTCTGGGCGGCGAACTCTACTTAACAGGAGGTACAACTGGCCTTGGCTCTTGTGACCAGTCATCACGCTGTATGTAAGTGAATATGAGAAAATACATCGGTGAGCCCAGACGTGTTACGAGAGCCATTGCATTCTCGTAATGAATCTTCATGTATCAGAGCCCACCGGTAAACGAACGTGGGAGGTAAATTTTGCCAGGCTTTGCGCCACCCTCGCCTTGTACGTGTGATGTCTTCCCTAACCTGTATTCCTGCCGAAGCATTTTGTTGAGCATCAAGAAACTCGTTTAGTTGGCCTATTCGCATGGCATTTTGGACTGACGACCTTGACTGTGAGAATTTAATTAACCGCAGTCGCTCTTCTTCATACCTCGCAAACATCTCGACCTGCCAGGCCTGCGAGAGACGGCCGAGATATGAAAAGCGAGGACTGGACAACAAGAGAAAACGCGTGTGGTTGTACTGCGAAAGCTTTTTTCCCGTTGCTATCAAGAAGGCCAATTTGCCAACCCAAAGTGCCATGTGGATAGAGCAGTGGGTACTGGAAGGGCTCCCTCCATCAGAGGACTGAACAAATCAATCATTGACGGCCTTCCAGCTTTCACTTTCCAGACGGCGAGTCGTCGTGGTTCAGTCAATGCTTCGTCAGTGCTGAGCGCAGCGTGCACCTCAACACCCCTATTCCTGTCGCCAAGAACATTACCATGAGTAGCTCGACCTGGAATTCCAAATGAGCGTTTACCGATGGCTCATTACCTAATCGCCGGAAAACACCGATGAAAGGATCGAATCCAAGTAATTGGCAATGGTGTCAATAGTTCCAATATCAAGTGATCAACCCATGGCAATGTTCCTGCGCTCTTCGCCTACGTCAATGTATAGGCGGCACCGGTTAACAAATTGGACGTTTCACACCTTAGTAGCAAACTATTGGCCGGGAGCGTCCAAACTGTACACCTGATGGTACATTCTTCCTTCGATCTTGAAGAAAGAAAGTCCACTAGGGTGCCGATAACCACCAGAAATTTCGAGGGCGCAAAAAGAAAATAGGTCGTTGTAGGCGCGCGCTCTGTTGAGGAAATGTCCATCTGAATAAAATGGTGGACTGAGAGAGGCCAAACGTGTTACGTTGTACACACCTATGTCACATATCAACTTACTGCTCCAGTGTGCCATAAGCCCTTGTGCAACAATATTACGAGCAAGTGAGTTAGGTAAATGTCGAAATTCTCTGATCTTTGGTTTCATCAGACGAAATACCTGAACCCTATCCTTACCTGCGCCGGGATGTCGATCTTCGTAGTGACGAACTGCAGCTCTGTTAACCTCGGGATGTTTTTCGGTATAACGACGAACAGCGTCACGATTGGTTTCAGAATTTTGCTGAGAGTATCGCTTTTACGCCTCTCTCAGATACTCATCTCTAGTAGTTTTCAGTATTTGCGGGCGTCCAGGTTTTATTTTCTTGGGTCTTCCAAAATCTTTAGGTTTGATTGCGGAATTGTTAGCGGTTTCGTGCATTGTGAGGTTTTGTATATTTTCACTGAATGTTGATGATCTAAACGTGAGCCTAGTAATAGAGTACTGTCTTACAGATCTATCAAGAGCAGCGTTGGACAACAACAACGAGGCCAAAGCAGGAAAAGTATCACACTGAAAGAGCCGTGCCAGGTTGTTGATATCATTTGCCAAATCATGTGTTCGATTTTCTTTTACTGGATGTAGATCAAATAGGTACAGTTGTTCCTGAGAGCGGCAAAAAGCAACTGTCACTGTTTGTCCAGTAAACAAAATTCCAATATTTTGAAATTCCACGGCTATCATAGATTCTAAAACATTGGAAAGAGAGATAAAACTTTCGCTTACATCCTCCTCTGTCACAGGATTTAAGGCATCGTGCACAAATACATTTTCTTCAACGGCTACGGTTTGGCCCTGGAACTCAAAACCAAGAGCCTTCCATACAAGGGCACTAGAAGAATTCGCAGTGCACCGAGCGTTTTTGCTCGTAGGAAATAACTTCCCTGATGGAAGGATCCGTTCACAACACAAAAGAAAGACATTGTTATGTTAAATAAACTGTAATAATAAGATATAAGATAAGAGGAACTGTAGTGTTTGTAAAACGCCAGAAAAGAAAACGGAAAGGAGAGCAAATATCGCATATGAATAGGTAAACCAAGAGGTTAACTGTCAAGTGAAAAGAGATTCAATCTGAAACCAATAAGAAAGTGAGAAAATTTAAACAAAAGACGATGTTCACTCTTTCCCTATCTACTAATGTTGCTGTCACCCACCTTTTGCAACTGAACCGTTCAAGGTAGGATAAAACTACTCGTGATTACTATCAACTTTGTATAGAATAACCACCAATAAATAAACGAATCAAAACATATGAAATAATATAAAGGTTTTCCTAACCAGAGCCTGCCTATCTTGCCTTGTTACGTACCGTACAGAGCTCGCTACTCTAAAATAAACTTAAACTAGTAAGACAAAAATGAAGAGGATCTGTAGTGTTTGTAAAAAGTGAGAAAAGAAATCGGAAAGGAAAGGAAAAATCGTATATGAATAGGAGACCAGGAGATTAACTGTCAACTAAGAAGAGATTGAATCTGAAACCAGTAAAAATGTCAGACAATTTAAACCAAAGGCGATGTTCACTATGTCCCTATCTGCCAATCTGCTGTTGCTGACAGATTTTGCTGACTGCGACTAAACCGTTCAAGGTAGAATAAAAGACCAATCGCGATAATTATCAACGTAGGATAGAATAACCACCAAGAAATGAAAAGAATCAAAGACAGGTGAAATAATATAAAACTTTTACTTTTCATAGTCTGCCTATTTTGCTCTGTTGAGTACCGTACAGAGCTCCGTGCTCCATCCCTTACTACCATCTCTGTCCCTAACTATTGGTCAATTTTAACGTGTTTTCGACTTATTTTGAGGGGTTTAAAACAAACAAATTCCGGTTTTCAGACTTTTCCCGGTGGTTTCACGGCAAAAGCCAACTACGTGCCAAATTTCGTGTTTCCAGCACTTCTAGAAGTACCTTAGAATTTGTATACGTGAGTGAGTTACACATGCGGCTGTATATATATTAGATAGATTCCGATTAGTTTTTCAAACCCTCACTGAGATGGGAACACAGACAGTATTACACATGTAAAGATCTAGGCTTTTATTGAGGGAATTCCTTTCTTGAGCGAATGGACGATCTTGGTTTCTGAGAAAGATGCAATACATTTAATACAAAAGCTAAGCTTTTCATTTATGTTTGGTTTTCTCTAGCAAACATGGCAATAGGCAACGCGTAGAAGTCTTTGGTTCAGCCAGCCGTGGTAGTCAAGCGAAGTTTTTACAATTCGTCTTGTTGAAACAATTGCACAGTTCACAGATTATAGGTGTAAGAAAGCAATTTGACATGTAAAACTAAGTGATGAAGGTGGGTCTAAAATACTGTTATTACGAGAGGACCCACAAAGCCCGCCCAATGCGGTGGGTTAAGGCAATACTTATAGCAAATATATGATAGCTGCTCATCTTACGAAAGACGGAGACTGGTGACGTCCGTACTTGTTTTAATTACTGCTTTCTATAAGGGTGTGTAAAGAGTGACCCTCTTGCTCTGTCACTCTGTCTACATACAAGGAAATGGATACTATAGGCTCAAAGTAATTGTGATAAATTATATATGATTAAATTAATTAAAATACTTGTAATTTAAAGAAAAACCTAGAATAAAACATTATAATTACCAGGCTGTTTAAAATGCATTAATATTAGTTAGTGAATATTATCCACTACTCGTGTCTGCCTATGTATCTTCAAGAAGTTAGGTATCTTCAAAAATGTAACTCTTTCTTGATATCTCATCCCACGATACATGCCCACTTTTGTTTATTATGTTGGAGTATGTAGATCATAATAGTTTTGGTAAGTTAGGGAAGGAAGAACAACGCAAGGATTCGCTGATATCAAATCTTGTTACTAACTATTTTCACTCTATTATAATTGTATTCTCTACGAATGAAAGTTTATACAAATACACATGTTAAAATCTCATGTGATTCTACTAAATTGGTTTACAAATTAATGTATTATGCTGTTTTTCGTTGTCGCTATGCTTACCCATAAGAGTAATGTAAATATTTTCTCTAATGCCCAGCTAAATTATACAAAACACGTAATATAAACTATATTGATTTGGTCTGCACATAACTTAAGTTTCATGGAAATTTGAAATATATGTATAGGTAATTTAGTTTACGAGATATTATTCGGACAGACGGACATAAATGGATTGTTTCCAATCCTCGATTGATAGCCATACTCTTATTCATATACTGTACTGCATAAAAGCAATGAACATAATATTAGGTTTTAACGGTGTTTGTAGAAATTAGGAGTAACATATCCCATAGTTTGTTTTTAATTTTCAGTATTTTAACCTGTAATTAAATGTTGTAGTATCACGTGAGCTTTTATATATAATTTAGATTTGTAAGGCAAAGGCATTGGCTTATAATTAAAGATCATAAAGATTATACTGAATATAAATACACGGTTTAAGTATACTTCTATAATTTTTAAGAGATTTTGCTCTGAGGTATGTATTAGTCATTTGACAATTCAAAGGATCTACTGTTCGAGTGCCTACCTATTTACAGTGTTATTTCCTTTTACTGCTTACTATTATTTAATTGTTTGTCTTTGTTCATGAGCAGTCGGATTCATTGATTGTATAACATAAAATGGGTTCAATCATTTCGTTTGCTTATTTCAACCTCATTTAATTTTCATATCTGATAGATTTCGTAACTTAGTGGTGAGCCAAATGTAACTTATTTGTTAGCACGGTAATATATGTAATAATGTAAGGTATATTATATACGTTAATAATTATAATTAACGTACTCAATACCAAAATCTTTCATAAAAAGCAATCTATTCATACTTTCCTAATCTCAAATTGCTGTGTTTCATTCTTCTGAAAATCTTGAGTTTCTCAGTAAAATACTAAGATATCACTCTATGTATAATATGTAATATGTATGTATGTATAATAAATTATTCAGTTAGGCTATACATAACATTTATTTTCATAGGATTTATTGCCAGTAAGAGAAATGTTGACCAACGTAGGTGTTAAATTAATATTTGAAGAATACTTTTAGCTACATATTTCTCACAGTGTATTTAATATAAATTATCAATTCTTTAAAACTAAATTTTGTTTCTAAAAAGACATTAGTTTAACACTGCTTTTAAAAGAATTTGGTTTCTAATTTTTTTTAATTACTCTACGATGTGTATGATAAAATATATAAACATATGTGGAAGTACTATAATTTTAAGAGGAAGGAATATTGTAACATACATAGATTATATTATTTAAATTAATGATAAAATATATAGTGAAATCATAATAAATATATCACTATTAAATTAAATAAAAATTTTTATGTTTAGAATGTTACGTTCTAGCTACAGCCATGAGATGTGACTTATTAACGGGTTCCATTTGCAAGAGTACGCTTTTCCTGAAACATTCAAACGTATACGTAAACAGTTCGGCCATTATCGTACTGACAAGATAAAGATAAACAAAACCAACCAAAGGAAGATTCTTAAAATACGCTCAGCCAACATAGTTTTTTATTGATTTTGATGAATTCTAATAGTGATTTAGTATTCATAACTCCCGGCTCATAAATGTAAAATACAATTCTATCAGCAAATGATGTTCTAGTAGTGGGTAATGTTGAATGCCCAACAAGACAGGTTCTTTAGTGTTTGCTGCAGACATGTTATTTGCAGCAAATAAATGTCCTCAACATTTATAACCTATTCCTGCATGTATATATATATAGTGTTATAAGAGATGTGAGATCTGATCATTCCTATTACATATATCCTGGGAACCATTATCAATTGTAACTTTTATACACTGCCTTTTCACATAAATGAATATTTTATATTGTCACTTTGATCTTCACATTATCCAGTACGTCCAAGAATCATTCAAAGTAGCTACAGCCGGAAAGAGATTAAGCTTAAAATTAAAAGATTTAGGTAGAAATATATAAACTTAAAAACTAACATATCTTAATAAATTAAAGATACTCTAAGGGTGAGAAAGAAATCATTTATGAAAATCTACTTCAATAGACGCAAAATTTTAAAATAAGTTTTCGATTTAATATGGCATGTATACTTTGCTGTATGTATGTTTATGAAGGTTTTGTTTTATATTAAATTCACACAGAAGTTAATATAAGGTCAAAACAAAGTAGTTTTTTTACTCGAAGTACATACATTTTTTATAGTATACATATATATATGTATGTATACTATAAAAATGTATGTATATATATATATATATATATATATATTTGATACCCAGTTCTCGGATTATAACAAATTTTGCGAAACTCCGCGTAATTTCAATATTAAAATTAGTAACATATCACTATCCACATCTAAAACATATATTTGCTTAGCTGTAATAAAGTTATGTTTATGATATGAAATATTTCAAAGTAATATTAATACACAGAACTATTTATGTGTAATTGTTAAAACCGTAAATTTTATAAAACCTTACGTACTTTTGAAGTTCCTCTAATTATGTAACATTTCCCTGTTTCCCCGCGTGTAGCGTTGACAAATGATATCGAAAATTAATTACTTTTACCACTTGCGGCCACTATTAATCACTCAAAACGTTCCGCTGCTAATCACAAAGGAACATGAAAATGTTTTGTTTTATCGAAGACAGTAAATTGTTTACGGCCTTGTTAAAAGACAGACTAGTAGATTAATGATCACTAAATAAGCTTAATATTTGCGAATAATTAATGTGCCAGTCTCATAATAATTATTGTTATATGTATGTGTATATTAAATAAAACACACCACAACTATTGATTAACAAAATAAACTGATGCAGGTAGGCTTTAATTAAAATCCATTAGACTACATGTGTTAAGGAAATAAAACACAACGATGATGAAATTTTTAGAACTTGTACAGGATATTAGGATATTTATAACAAAACTTAAGCTAGAAGTCACTGAACAAATGATATGGTAACTTGTTTTTTAGTACTATCTAAAAGCATATTTATGGCAATTTTAGGTGTAGTTCAAAATATTCTATCATTTATCAATATTTTTAATACTTTCATCATTTAGTATTTGTACATAAAAGACAAAGCTTTCACTCACCCATCACTCAACTAATTCCCAATTTTCTTGAAATTCCAAAAAAATTTAATTAGGCACATGTACGTTACATGGATAAAATAGAAAACTAAAGCGATTTCTTAAAACCGAAAAATCTAATTGGGAGTGTAAATAAGGTTTCAACCCCTATATATTGTGTTTTATTTTTAAGTTCTTTATGTCTTATAAGAATAGAATTCCAAACTCACGTACCTCACTACACACACATAAATAAAATCGAAATTGAAGATCAATCCCCTATAGTAGTTAAAAGAATATTGTAAAACTATCCATATAATGAAGATATTTTTCTTTATAATCTTTCTGCAATCCTAGGAAAATGTAATTGTACACATAAGTGTCTACAAGTAAGGTCAGGTGCTCTCAGCAAGCAAATAAAAGATTGTTCATGATGACCATCGACCAATAATAGTTATAATAGTGTTGCAAACCCTATAAACACCTTTTTCAGCACAACGCTATCATAAAATCGTTAATCTGTTCATATATGTACTTTGCTTTAAACAGAATGCCTTATACTAGAAAAAGGTTACAATAGCCAAAAGCAGTCGCTTTTAAAGAACAGATTTCTCAGACCATTGCATATTATACTGCATATACTTTCTTGATCAGAAAATAAGACACAAATTGTAATACCATCCGAATATCTTAGTCGAGCAGTAGATTAGTGTTGATGAAAGTAGACTATTTTCCACCAAAAAACTATATATCCTGATAAGGACAACAATGCAAACGCTTTTACTGCGTAAAACAAAACCCTAGAATGAAAATTATATAAACCTTAGTAAAATCAGTTTTACCCATGTAATTTTTTAGATAAACATCCTAATAATATTATAAATAAGTGTCTTTGTTTGTTTGTTTTGTTTTCACACTCAAAGTATGCAACCAATTATACTTAATGTTACATGTGAAATTATTACGGTATTTAGTAATTTCAAAATTAGCTCTAAGCTACGCCCCACTAGCGTTTAAATTAGTGAAAACCGCAATTTCGTCTCTTCTGTTATGAAATATCAATTAAAAAAGCCTGTCAAATTTAACAAACCACATGTTTATATAATTTAACAAACTATTTCTAAAATATTTACATGCATAATGTATACTCGGAATAATAATTAAGATTAAGATACGCCTGTTTTAGACTTCAGCGCGTAGGTAAGTACTTATGTACTCTATAAAAAATCCTAATACCTAAGATGGTCAGAATTTGACTTCAAAGACTCCCTTTGTAGCAGTCGGCAAGAAATATGTTAGACGAAAGGTCGGTAAAGTGTGTAAATAAAGTAGTGTATTAATTCAATCTCAAAATGGTGTAAAATATTAACAAAATAGACGTAATTAAATTTGTATAAAAAAACTAAATATGTAAAAGCGTTATTGTTAGTGTAGGTACTGTTAACTGTACACATTTATTTCTCGTATTAACTGTTATAAGTAAAAAACTAAACATCTAAAGCCAAAATAATTTTTAAAGCAGCGAATATATGTACATTGCATGGCAAACATCAATAAGGGGTTTCTAAAATTTCAGACGTTCATAAAAAATAATACACATTTATACAAACATTTATATAATTTTACAATCACGCCTCTTTCAATCATCGCCAATGGAACACACTTTGTACAGAAGTGTTAGTCTTCTATCTAAATTGCTATTTAACATTTCTTAAAAATTTAAAGACTGTTTTAAACCTCATATTAGTTGTCTTTTGACAGGAGTAGGCTTCTCTGGTATGTGATATGTATTTTATTGATCTGAAAAAAAGACGTAGCGAAATATAGAACAAATTCAAAGAAATAAATAAATTACAATGGTCATAAGTTTACACATTTTGGAGTATTTTGTTGATCTTGGCAATAAGGCAAACTAAATATTAGCATCGGAATTATAATTCACTCGAACCAGCAGTGGTAATACACATGCCACGTCTACTATGTTGCGTACAAAGCAGGGGATATCTGCTACTAGTGCAGATATAAAAGGTAAGTAGACTAACTTTTGCCTTACATTTAGAGAATGTTATGAAATTTAGCTGTAGCAGAAGTATTTTTCTTAGAATTAAAGTGGAAACTTGCAACACAATCAGAATTCAATTATGTACTATGAAAATATATTAGTATACCATGGTTACGTAAAATGTCTTAAAGACCAAGAGATTTGTATTTTCTTTTTGTATTGGTAAGATGCCCAGTTTATTACTATATTTTCTTACGGGAATATTTTCTTAATACATATCAGTGAGAAAACTAATTATTATTTAAGACAATTTATAAAAGTAGTTTCCATGGAAATATATATACATATATACATTTGGTAAGTATTAAGAAATATGAAGTACCTAAGTATCATTTATTGCTAAATTATAGAATTTAAAAATATCAAGTAAAATAAATTATTTATAAGAGGCAATAAGTTTTGTTCATATTTGTAGTTCATCTTAAACATTTTGGTAAGGCAGGGTAAAAAAAAAAACCAATTACACAATGATGTACATCAATTGCTGAAATGGGAGTTGTAATGTACACCATAACAGTGAAATATTTACCACTTCTAATGTCACATTCGTGTCGTTGATATAGGTCTTTTAGCTTAATTCTTTTACAAAGTTCTATTGTAATTTTTTAAATTTGCATTGCACTGAAACTGTTTTGTTTATTTAATATATAAAAAAAGAAGGTACTAAATGTGTTGATAAAACAAATTATCAAAAACGGATCGGCTAATTATTTAGCTTACTCTCTCTTTAAAATATATTATTTGAGGGACGAAGAAGGTTTTATGATTACGAAAAAAAACCTAGAGTATTTATAAATTCTGAATATAATCATAATATTTATGATATTTAACTCAAATTTAACTGACTCATTCGTTGCAACTTCAGTTAAGTTTGTCAAAGAGACATATACACTTATGTACATTTAAGTTTTTGAAAAAGTGTAATACTAGTTTACCTGCCGCTTCAAACTTAATTCTATTTTGAAAAACAAGGCCACCATGAGTATATTATTTTTAAAGATTTTTTGCCATTGTAATTTAACAAGGCATTTATTTTTTCCATTTTAGTTAGATGTTTCTTTACTTTTCCGATTATGAAATGGAGACTGTACATAAATTTCACATAAAGTGAATAATAATAATTAATTAATTTAATTAATTAATGCAAAAATTTAAGGCATTTCATTTTATTATTATAACAATTTAATAGTAAACATTCATAAATATTTTTTACAGTTTTATAATAATTAAAAATGTCATAAATTTTAGTCTATGAAGGGTAATAACACAATTGACAATGATAGTTCAAAATACTGCCTTAAGCATATAATATAAATACATTTATTCCATTGAAAAATTATACATTTTAGGCAAAATATAAGTTTTAGTATATATTTTTTGATAGTATTTTGTTAAAGTAACGTCACATCTTCAGGCCTAGAAGAATGGTTACAATATCAAATGGATACCTACAGGGTATAAGTGTAGTAAGTTAATCTGTTGGGAGACCGTAGTAACCTCAAACATCGCCCCTCAAGTACACGCGCACCCTCCCACAATAATAACCCCCTCTACCTCCCACCCTCAACTATCAGTTTCATGACCGTGTTGTTCGCGAGATATTATTGATTAAGTGCAGTCGTCTCAGCGGAAACCTTAATGTGATCACTCTCCCTACTCTTTTACTGATTCATGACGAATACGGCAGAAACAACCAACGATTTTCCGGACGTTTGCAATCGTTCAGTGATACACAATATCAGCAACACTATGTTTTGAGATCTGCAATATAATCTATTCTTCAGGTAAATAGCTAACCTAACATTTAATTAAGGAATAGGTTAAAATAAACTAATCATACCGGAGCGTTGTGGCACACATAAGTCAGGAATCACAACCACTATGTTGTTTGTTCAAATTCACAAACTCTAAAACACACACTTCATAAAAGACTAAACACAACGCTAATTATTAAAACTGAACTACAAAAGTCACAATAGGTTTACATTCCCCAGTCAACAATCTACGACTTTTATATCACCTCGGGTAACTACACCATTAAATATTTATGTATACAATGTAAATTTCTTTATTATGTACAGTAAATAACATTCCATTTGAATAAAAGTTTGTATATTATGCAAGGTCGGGGTAGAGATTTAAAATTGTCTAGATTATATAAACTCACCAAACAATAGCTGACAAAATATAAAAAAATCCCACTTTAACCTCATGTAACTTTTATCATTACAACCAAAAACGTCACCAAAAACCGTCAACCAAAAATCACACCCGGTTTCTACGTATCATAATAAGTAAAAGCTCTGGCTCTAATATTACTATCCACGGTTACATGGAGGATTTATTTAATTCTATACTCGTTTATGATTTATTATTTTCTATACTTTGGTTAGAAATCAATAACAAGTACGAGTAAAAATAACCAGTATTTCTAATTTATTTCTAATCTAATTTCAATACAAATTGAATCACAAAAATTACTCGCTTCGCCATAACTCAAATCCAGATATCTCACTTGCCGGACGAGGTCGCTTCTATGCTACCACTAAGTATATATATATATAAGTAGATATGAATATGGGGTTTCTAGCTCACTTTTGGGACAGACGGTAAATCAATGAAAAATACTGTTTAAAGGACAATAAACGAATCTGTAACTCACGAATGAAAAATTACCGAATCTATAGCTGTTTGCTTCTACTTTCTTGAGCTGTCAAATCAATCTATTTGAAATGTCTCGAATAAACGAAAAATCTTCTACTCTACAAAATTGACGGTAACACAGTCTTTATCTTTAATAGTCTTCTTTCCAGTAACAACCAAGTGTAATTTATCATGTTTATTCAATTCTTTAATCTTTTTTTCATCCAAAACATTCAAAAGTCTGTTCGGTAAGTGTACTTTATTATCTTCCAACTCGGCAATTATTGTAAACCCGAATTTATCTTTTATTTTCTCCAAATTCAAAATTTTGTATTTCTTATTTTCTTCTAATTCATTCAACTTCTTATATTCTTTAAACTTGAATTCACCAACAGCGTTCAACTCTTTCAAGAACTCCATTTAGATAGAAAAAATTTAAAGACGGAAAAAATGAAATTTGTTAACAATCACTCGAGAAGTCGAGGGAATTGCCAACATCTTCATTGTTTGACGAGGTTCTTCATTTAATTTCTCCAAATGTACTATAAAATCATCGAGGATTTCTAGCTTAAAATCGTAGACAAATTCAACATCCAGATAATGAAAAAATACAGGTAATATCTTTTCATAATAAACGTGTGTATTTAAACCAACAAACCTAATGTATTCTTTGAAAAGGAAAATAATTTTGTCAATGGTTCTAAGAGATAAGTAAAAATTTTTATTCTGTTTTCTAAATTCTGTAACAAAATGTGTTTGCTTCTTGTCTCCATATTGTAATTTTCTAAGCAGGTTATTCAAATGTGTTAATTTATTTCGAAATTTCTTAGGTTTAGGTCTTTCGTACAAAATTAAATTACAACCTCTACAAACTAAATATCTTTTATCGATAATTTCTCCTCTATTAGAACACTTGTAACAGTTGGCATTATACTCTTCCATTTAAACAAAAAGATTTTTTGTTTAAATGGAGATTATGGAACTAAGTCTACCGAGATATAAATTTTTCAGCACAAATGTTTATGTTTACATTTCTACAACAGAGATAAATAGAAATAATTTCATTCTACTGTACAACTATTTAGGATATTTTGTCTATGATTACAAAGATTATTCCGGAAGAAATCGAGATTTTTCATCAGCGAAAGAGTATATTTTTGAAGTTTTAGAAGGAATGAAAGAGAATAATATGAATTTAGCAAATTATTTTTCTTAAATAAAAAATCTATTCTACTAAATAGTCATCAAACAACATGAACTCTCCAAAATCACTTCAGTTTCTAGCATTTAAAGAACTTACCACAGGAAATAGTTATAAAGACTTCTTTGAATTACCTAAATATGTTAAACAAATGTTGATATTTTCCTTAAGTGAAAACGAATCCTTAAATGAAAACGAATTCAGAGAACTTTTAAGTACTAAAAGGTGTTCAATGCAATTTATTACAGACAACTTAGATAGTATAAATATGTTAAATGTAATAGGAGATTTTAAATTAAATAATAGAAAAATAAGAAAAATATTCCGATTTTTACAAAATAAACTAAAACACCAACAATCTGACATTTTTCATCGCTTTTATGCTAAATTTCATTGTTTATTTGTTGAAATGTTGAGAAGACAATATCCATACTGGCCAAGGAATATGCATACAGCTAGTTTTTTAACAAGTCTTTGTAAACAACAAGATTTATCAAAGGAATTTATAAGAGATCACGCTTTTGTTGTAGATTGGGATAAATTATATGGAAAAAATATTTACGAAACAGATGTATTGTGTGTGTGATTCTGACGAAGAAAAGAGAAACGTTTGTCATTCAGCAATTCATTACGATATAATGAAAGACATACAAAATGAATGATTTGTCATAGTAATGTTTCCTTGTTTCTATACACAGCTCAACGATGAGTTTTTTCCTCTATGCGTCAAGTGTAACCGCAACAAGCGCACGCTGCACATCACTCACGCTGGGTGTGGTCACTCTTTGTTATCAACAGTGTATGTGTAATCAAGTAACTATTTTCATACTGTATATTGTAGTGATGGAAGAGGTTAATGTAATTGAACAAGTGAATACTTTGAAACGGTACCATAGGGAGTGTGTTAAGGTTTTGTTACAAATTGAACAAAGTGGAATTGATAATATTAAGCAGAAGTATGATAGTGGTAATTTAGTGCTTTCAAAACGTCCAAAATATAGCGTTGAATCGCTGCTGAAAGAAAAAACGTCTAAAGCCAAGGATCCATCAAAGTTACATAGCTACCTTGTAAGTCTTTTAGTTAACTCATTAACAGTAAATGAAGAGCCACTTCCACTACAATCAGATCAGACTGCTGTTTATAACTTCCTCACTAAATGTAGTGATAAGCTTAAAATAAGCAACGCAAAACATTTTAACATGTATGCTGTTTATGGCCATTATCTCTGCATTTACAAAAGTTTTTTTGAAGCTGAATACAGGGATGAGACATGGAAAAGGCATTTGAAAATTAATTTTAATATAAGTGATGGTTATGCAAGCAATCTTATAAGTGTTGGAAAACTTATAAACAAATACCCAAAACTTCAAAACTTATCAATATCAGTACACAAATTTCTACAGATCAAGAAAGAAATAAACACTATGTTGGGAAGGAATGAAGAATACAGATTGTTTTGGAAAGATCAACAGTCCACAGTGG
The DNA here is from genome assembly GCF_021130785.1 of Homalodisca vitripennis. Classification (NCBI taxonomy): domain Eukaryota; kingdom Metazoa; phylum Arthropoda; class Insecta; order Hemiptera; family Cicadellidae; genus Homalodisca; species Homalodisca vitripennis. The sequence goes on along the minus strand of NW_025778909.1, from coordinate 103,243 downwards.
TGTCACCGATGTCGTCAGAACAAAGAGAAGAAATGAATATGTATTAATCACTACGCCTGCATCATATCTGTAACACTTCCGCCAGTGATACCAAACAATGACCTTGCTTTGCGCACGCCGTGTGTGGTACAAGGACAGTAGTGACACCAAACAATGACCTTGCTTTGCACACGCCGTGTGTGGTACAAATACGATGTGAATACGTCTTTAAAACGATACTTATGTTTCATCTTTAATTAATAAAAAACAACTTCTTGAAATATCTTCAATGTATTTTATTTATTCAATCCTTGTAATAACTTTTTAAGTTAACGTTTAAAAATTATTTGTTAATAGAAAACAAGAACATATTAAAAGTCTTTTGTTATTGAATTTCTCTAATATCGTTCTTAATCACATCATAGGCTAAAATTTTCTCAGAAACCACAACCACATAACAAATCGCGTTTGTAACAGCTTTTTGAAAATCCATATTGATAATTATATCGTTCTTTGAACCAGAAATATTTGTCAAACTCTTTGTTGTATCAATGACATAAATAGGTCTATTCGCTAAAAATTCTTTAGGATTGTAATACATTTCCTTATTATTACAGTAAACTTTCTTAAAATCTTGATACATCTGATACATGATTCTGAAAAGACCTCCTGAAATGTTTAAATTTTGTAATTCATCTGGATAATAAGAACCGTTCAATTTTACTCTGATATTTTTTACATTCAAACTATCGAACTTTGAAGGATTTTTTTCTTGATTATTCTGTCTATCTGTTTGAAAACCTATAATAACGAACTTGGGATTGAAGATATTTCTATAAATGTTTGTAATATCGAACGAATAAGTTGTTCCGGAAATACCTTTTTGTTCAATACATTGCCAATCTAGAAAATTAAACATAATGTTTTGACTTTTTGTAATTTTATCAATCAATCTAATTTTACTCGTGGTTTTATAATCAATCATTGGAACTCTAATAAAAAAATCTGTAATTGTTATTTTTCCATCAACAGGCATAACATTTCCAGTTGCAGTCTTCAGAATCACATCATCGTCTTCTGCTCTTATAAAACTTAGATAAAATCCTCCTTTATAGATCGGAATAGTAACATTTTCAAAAAATCCTAATCCAAAATGAGATAAATTTCCAGCTGCTTCAAAAACACCAAATTTAAAATCTGATTCAAAGCCATTAGAAGTTTGAGAAATAACATCACTTTTTGAATACGAAATAGTTCCTTTAATTGTGCTTAATTGGCCACAGTTTTCGACTTCTTCTATCAATTTATTGTGTTTTCTTACTTCAATCTTAGAAAATAAAAACGGTATAAAAATTATCGATTAATCTAACATTATCAGTTCCAAGATATGCTTGACCATCTTGTTTTGTTAAAGTTCCAGAAATATAAAACTGGAAGTTAGACGAGCAAAAGTTATCTCCAAAATCAATATTAAACTCAGTTCTTTTATTCGGTTCATTCAAATGTTGTTTACTAATTGGATAGAAATTTTTAAACTCCGCCCTTTCAATATCACTAGCATATTTTCTGTAGTCCGCCATTTAATAAGAGAAAATTTAGAAATTTTAAACATCATGTATAAGAAAGATATCATTTTTTCATCGATCTAATGTACGTTTTTATAAGAAAAGATATAAATTTTAGTAAAATAATTAAAAAGATTAGAGTCATTTTTAATGATCTACTTCGTCATATTCAGGATTCTCTTCCTTAAATTTTGCGATCTCGGTCACATATTTCAATAAAATTTGCACAGGATAGTAACCGCTATCTATAATATTGTTCCAATCAACTGTATCTTTATTTTCATCCAAAAACTTTATACTCAAGTGTTGATAGAGACAAAGAACAGACATATGATCTTTTAATTGATAATGTATATTTTCTTGAATGAACTCTGGGGACAGAGTTTGATATTTTGCAATGTTATACCAATTCAATTTGTTTACGTATAATCTCATCATATCTTCGGATAATTCATATTTTTGAGAAATGTCATCCCAATGTTCTTTTTTCAAATCTCTTTCGTGTTGCATTATAAAAAGATCGAAAGCACTGTAATGTCCCGCCATCTCTATTTATTAAGAAAAAATTTCAAAATCAAGTTTTTATAAATTGGCTCTTTTTAGTGTTACATTCAGCACATTTTCCAGATATTCTCTTAACTCCATTGATGTTTGCATAGTATTTTATATCATTTGTTGCAGTTTTTTCTTTACATCTCACACAATATATGAGCGCCATTTATATAAGGAAAATTAGTCATCTTAGCCGTCTAATCTATTAAATCTGTTATCAATATTTTCAAAAATTATATTAAGATTTTCCTCGAACTTATTAATTTTTTCTTCTAATTTTTGAAATTTGACAGCATTAGAATCATTGTATTCAACAAATTTATGACCAATATTCTCAAAAGTTTTCGTAGCATCTAAACTAAACTTATCAAAAGACTCTTTAAAATTAGTAAGTTTTTCATTAATTTCACCAACATCGTCTACTGATCTTCTATTTCTGGCTTCTAACTTGTCATAGACTTCTGTTGTAAAATCTTTAACATGCTGTTTATGATTCTCTTAATTTTGTTTTAGTTCATTAAACATTTTAATAGGATCTTCTAATTGAATCATTACAACAACATCAAATGGATTAATTCCTTTACTAACACTGCTAATTCTTTTTCCTTTAAAATCTAAGGCATTTTTAACATTCGGATCATGTAAATCAACAATATCGATGTTTTCTGATAATTTTAGAGGTTTTAAAATTTGTTCTTTAACAACAACATCATGTTTGTCAATACCAGGTCGAACACCGACAATTCTTTTTTTATTAGCCAAACTAACATAATTCTTTTCAACTTTGATCGCTTCAGTAATTTTATCAGCTTTTTCAATATGAGACATTAAATTGGTAAATAATTTTTTTACACCATCATCGACTTCTTTTTCCAATGTTTTTATTTTATCAGCAACTTCATTTGAACTCATGAAATTTGCAAGTTTGTTATCATATTCTGCTTTAAAATCTTCAATCTCGACAGCAAACATATCTGAATCTGGAAGGTTTTGTAATAAATTTTCTAACTTGTTATCAAACTCATTTCTCAAACTATCAAAATTGAAACTATTATCTACATTTTGAATAATTTGTGTTCCAAATACGTCAAAAATATTTTGTGAATCCATATTTATTAAGTAATAATTTGTTAACAACTTCTTTAAAATCTTTACCATTACTCAGTTCATTCAAAACAAAAACACATAAATGGCCACAAATTGGGGGATCTTTATAGTCTTGAATCTGAGAATCATTGTAGTAGACGCTTGATTTTTTCAAATATTTAATCAATTCTATAGGTGGTTTGTCCTCAATTCTTCCATACGAATCAAAATAACATGCATTCTTATCATTTTTATAATAACAAATCCAATGCGTTCCACTTCCCATAATCGAGTCTAAATTCACAATTCCACATTCAAATTTCTTAACTTTTTCAGGTAATGTATCTCTCATGAAGATTCCTCTAAAATGTTTAATATTTTTGCAGATTTCTTCCAATTCTACGAATGTTAAAGGTTTAAATTTTTTTTTCAATGTTTGATTTCACGTAATTCAAAGTTTTTTCATCTAATCCAGATCCTGTAACATCTTCCAACTCTTTATCTAACCAATTTAAAATGTTTCGAACAATAGGAATCACATATTTTTTAACGATTGGAGCAGCTTTACGAACATAAGGAACAACATTTTTAACAACTGGAATATTTTCTCCAAAATCTAATAAATCTTTCAAAAGTCCACCATTTTTGAGTTCTTTCAACTGATTATAAGAAAATTCTATTCTGGTTCCTTTATTGTTTTTCTTATGTTTTTCGAGTTTATTGTATTGTCTATTTGTTAAAAATATCTTATCTTCGCCATTTTTTAGTTGATCTATTTTAAATTGAATACTATCGGGTATTTTCTTCTTAAAAGCGGATTTTATTTTTTCTTTCTGATTTTTGCTGAAGTTTACGTTCACCTCCATTTATATAGTTAAAATTTCTAGTTCTCTTCGATTCCCATTCCTAGTTTTCTCTTCAAAAACATTGCTCCAGCTGTTGGAAGCGCAACAAATCTTTCACCTAAACTAGCATCTTTTGATAAAAATCTATCCATTGCTTTATCTTGCAAAACTTTATCTGCTATATGTCTGGAATTTGTGTCTCTATGTTTTGCATAAAAAATATCGTGTTCCATAGCAGCTTGATTTAATTTATTTATACCAGGATCTCCTCTTTTTAGTCTTTTTTCGAGTTTTGTGCCAGGCCCCAGATACTGATAAGTTGGTACGTGTAATTCAAAAGGTAAATTGTTGATAAAATCATTCAAAAGTCCACTACCCTCAATCATAGATGAACTTATTGCCGGCAAAACTCGTTTTAAATATTTAATTCCATCAGGTTTTTCAATCATTTCATCAAGTTTGTTCGAAATAAAATCTTTAATCGCTTTCTTTTCGTTCAAAAAATTGTTGTTTCCAGCCTTTTCTTGAGCATAAATATAATTTATAATTCCATCGAGTTTTGTCAAATCGTCGATATATCTGTACTCAATCTTATTATCACTGTATTTTCTTATACCAGATCCTTCGATTCGTTTTTCCCAAATTGGTTTAATCAAATTGAGATATTTTTTACCTTTACTTGACTTTGGTTTCTTAGTTGATGGATCATTATTTTTGTAAATTGAATCAGATTTCCATAAAATTTCAGTATACTTTTTCAAGTCTTCTTCAGAATATAAACCGTCTTTTGGAACATCAGTGCCTGTTAATAATCTCCATAAACCCTGAGTACCTTCGTACATTTTTTCATTAATAACTATGTCATTATGTTCAAAATTTACGGGCAAATTTCCAATCATAAAACTTTTCTTTTTTCTATCCCAATACAAACCAAATTTATCATCCTTCGCTCTAGGAAGGAATTTTCTACCAATTTCACCAATTATTATATCCGTCGTTCCAGGACTTATTGGTTCAACTATTGTAGATTCTTCAATGATTCTAGGTCTAAATGGTGTTGACGATGGTAATTTTGGCAATTCAAACTCAGATTCTGGTATCGAAATATCAGCAAATTGTCGTACAACTGGAACCAAATTCATTAAATTTTGATTATCGCTTAAAACATTTTCAATTTTGCCCTCAACATTTTTTATTGCAGAAGTTACAAGTTGATTAATTTTTTGAATAAGTTCTTGTTCTTCTTCATCCATTCGAATCTGTTCTTTAAATTCTTTGATTAATTTCTTTTCGATTTGATCAAGTTTTTTCGCTTCTTCAGAAGTTACGTTCGCCATTTATTTAGGAAAATTTTGAAACGTGGAACGTAAAAACTTGAACGTGGAACGTAAAAACGTGAACGTGGAACGTAAAAACGTGAACGTGGAACGTAAAACGTGAACGTGGAACGTAAAACGTGAACGAGAACGTGAACGAGAACGTGAACGAGAACGTGAACACGAAACGTGGAACGTGAACACGAAACGTGAAAACGTGAACACGAAACGTAAAACATGAACGTGAAACACGAACGTGAAACGTAAACACGAACGTGAAACATGAACGTGAACGTGGAACGTGAACAGATTTACCGTTTTTCAGCTGTTTTCATAATGTAAATAAAAAGTAAAGATAATGTAAAAATAATTATAACAAATATTTTATCAAGTAGACCACTGAGCAGCATTTATATTAGAAAATTTATTCAAATATTTACCATTTTTAGGCTTCAAAGTTAGATTAATAGTTAAAAATCCGTAGTCTTCCTTCCAAACTTTATCACATAGCTCATTAAATTGGTTAAAACTCATATCAGATCCCACATAATTGTTATAAATCTTTCTCGAATAGTGATCATCTTGCTTAAAAATACACAACATATTCAGATTATTTCTTATAACTTGTTTATCAACCTTTGAAAAGCATTGAGAAAGATAGATACAGGATATATTTTTGTGACGAGACATTACGAAATATTCCTTAATAACGTCCTGATTTTCCAAAATACAATCATCAAAAACGATTAACGAATTGGGTTTACATTCGCTTAACGGAACTATGTCCTCAGAAGCATTATAAAAATGTGATATTTCTTTACTTAAGTTCTTCTCAATATTTTTGAATCTTTGTTGTAATTTTTTGTATGCGTCTTGTTCTAAAGATTTACTAAAAACATACAAATTGCAATAAGGAATCAACCTATTGTAGATAAAATTCAATAATAAAGTTGTTTTTCCACATCCACTTGAACCAACAATTAACAATCTGATTGGTTGATCTTTCTTATTTTCTTCAAACGTTTGAAGTTTTATCTGATCTTTTTGCTTTAAAAATTTCTCCATTTAAATAGAAGATTTTCATCTTGAAGCAACGCTTGCGAAAATGAAGCTGTTCAAGTTGACTTCAGAAAGCTCTCAATTATTTTTAAACTTGGAACATCCTATACACTTAGAGGAAGAATCAAATTATTTTATCGGTTTAAGCGGTTTTTATTCTGACAATTTTGTAATAAATATTAGTGAAATTTCTCCTTATTGTATAGGATTTAGTGCGAAGAACATAACAAAATATTATGGTTTAAACAAAGGATATTATACTTTCGATCAAATAAAAAATTCCCTTAAAAATTATCTAAAAACATTCAAACAATCAGATAAATCTTTAAACTTTGACGAAAACAAGTTTGAAATGCAAAAAAATTATCTCTCTAATAAAATTCAAATAAAATCACCAGTAAGAATAATGTTTTCAGCAATTATTGTAGATTTATTAGGGTTTGTTCAAGAAACTATTGAGCCAAATCAGATATATTTAGGAAATAAAACGCCAAAATTTAGACCGTTCGATGTAATTGAAGTGCACTGCAATCTCGTTGAACCTAGTTTTGAAAATCATACCGAACATTTACACAAAGAATCTGAAATTTTGTACACTTTTTTCCCAAATGTTGCTTATGGATCAAAAATCAGTGAAAAACCGAATGAAATCGATTATATTCCAATTAGAAAAAATATTAAAAGAATTCAAAAAATCGTTCTGACTATTCAAGACTCTGAAGGAAATCTATTGAAAAATGAGAGTAAAACAACAATTTATTTAAGATTGCAAGTAACTAGTTAAATTTCTTTCTATCTAAATGGAGTCAGTTGTAGACCTACTCAATAATCAACTTACATTCAATAATAAAGACATTGTAACGATTGTTGACGAAAATAATGAGATCTGGTTTAAGGCTAAAGATGTTGCAGAAGTATTAGAATATGAAAATACGAGACAAGCTATCATAAATAATGTCGATAATGACGATAAAACAACTTTTGAATGTATAAATTACAGGAGTCTATCCCATAGACCCCGAGAAAATATTCAAAAACATACTATTTTCGTTAATGAATCTGGTTTATATTCTTTAATTTTGAGATCTAATAAGCCAGAATCGAAATTGTTTAAAAAGTGGGTTACAAAAGAAGTTTTGCCAAGTATTCGTAAATTTGGTGAGTACAAACTTGAAAACAAGATTAAATATTTAGAGGACGAAGTTAAACACTTGCAAATTAAAGATGAAATAAAAACGGAAATAATCGCAAAACAAAGTGTAAAAATTGACTTAATGAAAACCAGACCTTGTTTGTAAAGATTTTTCTAAGAAAAAACACCATGTTTTTGTATTAATTAAAAAGAATCACATGTGGGAATATCCTTATTACGTTATCAGAGCTCAAAAGAGAGAAATACCGAAAAGATTGAAAGAACTTGAAATTGATTACCCAGAAATGGAAATTTTATTAAGACATGGAGATCCAAATAGTATAAATCTCTACAACCAAATGAAAGAATCTTTGAATATTTTATACAACGGAAATCATTTTACTACAAATATGGCAGAATCTCGACTGATTTATAGAATATCTAAATTACACGATGAAAATGTTAAACTCTCGATTTATTATATTTTGTTTGTAAATGTTTAGCATAACTAGGTAACCATCGTAGAATTTTTTTTTCATATTCACAAGGCATTTCGTTTTTATAACTTTCGCTGAAAATTTTTTTAGCACAATCCTTGCAAAAAGCATCTTTTCTATCTTTACTATACTGCCAGTTATTAAATTCAGAAATATTTTTAATTTCTTTACAAAAGTAACACTTTTTCTCTTCTAAAGTTAATTTGTTCATTTTATCATATAATTCCTTACAATAACAGTCTTTTCTATTCTCCTCTTGACACTTTGTACATTTCTTTTGAGACTCCATTTATATAGAAAAAATTATTACACGATGAAAATGTTAAACTCTCGAATTATGATATTTGGTTTGTAAATGTTTAGCATAACTAGGTAACCATTGAAGAATTCTTCCACATTCACAATGAGTCTCTTTCTTTCGACTTTCTCGGAAAATTCTTCTAGCACATTCCTTACAAAAAGCTTCCTTTCTATCTTTACTATAATGTCGATTATTAAATTCAGAAATATTCTTAATTTCTTTACAAATGTGACACTCTTTCTCTTCCAAAGTTAATTTTTCCATGTTATCGTACAATTCTTTATGATATTTTTTATGACAATCTTTACAATAATGTCCAAATCCGTCTTTTTTAGTTCTATTTTTATAAAATTCTTCAAAACCTTTTATTTCCTTGCACATTGAACATTTCTTTTGGGCCTCCATTTATATAGAAAAAATCTTTGACTTTCTCAATTCATATAACTTTCCGGTTATTTCTTCATTATTTAAATCTTTTATACTATAAGTTACAGGATCTGTGTTATTAATTTGATAAATCACAAAGATTTCTCTTGACCAATTGTTCTTATATTTGTTCGAAAATGTTTGTTTTTTACTAACAATTCTTACATGATCATTGACTTTAAATTTAGTTTTCGTGTGAATTTCAGGTGGAACATACTTGAAAACGGTCTCTAATAACTCCTTTTCTGCATCCTTATCTACATCTTTGGGCTTCATTTTGATTGTGCTGTGAACCGTATCATTATAATTTGTGACTATTTTTTGAAGAATATCGATCCATTTAAAGTTTTTATTAACCTCAAAAAGAACTTTCATTCTCTCATTTTGAGTTCTGTTATATCTCTCTACGATACTTGATTTCTCTTCGTTTTCAGTATGATAAATCTTAATGTTGTATTTCCTCAAAACTTCGTTAAATTCTTTATTTTTGAACTCTAAACCCTTATCTGTATGAAGTAGTTTGGAGGTTTGTGATTGATCCTTATGGCATCTTTTACTATATCTTCGAAGGCTTTTGAAACATCTTTACCGTTTTTTCTTTTGATAGCTCTTGACTAAGCATATTTTGAGAAAGTATCAATAACATTTAACATATACTTGAATCCATCATTTTTATCCGAATAGTTAGACATTATAACTAAATCTGCTGCCCATAAATCGTCAATTCCTAGTGTTATAATTTTTCTCTTTTTAAACTTTTTTCGTACTGGTGCATGAATTTCTCTAGCTTCAATCTCTATTTCTTCTTTATTCTTCAATTCTTTCTTTACTTGTTTTTCATAAGGATTCTTTATAAATTTACTCTTATTTGTCTTACATTTTTAACATTTTGCTGCAATTCTATACAATCCGTTTTGAGTTTGAACAATCTTAGAATCTATATTTTTCGTTTTCTTTTTACACTTGTGACAGTGAATTAAATCATCTTCCATTTACATATCAAAGTTTACAAGTTTGTTTAACTCTTCTAAAATATCTGTTTTATATCCATACGGTACTGTATCGATCTTATTTTCTAGGACAATTCTCTTATCATCTTTAGCGTTCAGTGCTAACTTGTTTATAGTGACGGTGTACAACTCATGTTTGTAGCTTTTGATTACTGCCATCTCCCTAAATTCTTCTTTATCTTCGAACAAACATTTCTTCAAGTTTTCGATATTTATTGTTTTATTTACAACGCTTCTCTTAATCCCTTTACACCTAACTGGGTTTTTATCTAGATATTTGTACGAGTACATCTTAGACCTTAAACCACAAAATTCTTCTAAAACTTCGCTATTTAACTCATCTTTGAATTTCCCTATTACCTTCTTATTTTTAGTAGTGAAACATTCGTGATCTTTTGGATAATCACTTGTATCAAAGTCATCTATATTTTCTTTAATAATTTTAAAAGGATCTCGTTTCAATTCTAGGAAATAACTGTCTGTATCCATGTAACACAGATTCAAATCTGGATCAAACTTCTTTAATTTGTTGTAATAAAACTCGTACATTAGCAATTTTGAGAGGTCGAGAACTGAAAATCCTATGTAAATCGGTTTGTTAAATTTAACCTTTTGTTTTTACATGTGACTCGCTATACAGTTGTCGTCAAAGATGTTAAAGCATTTGAAATTTGTTTTCTTAGCTTGTTTCATTGAAAATTCTTCATTTCCAAGCTTAATATCACATCTGTTTCTCACATTTTCCATAGATTTTCCAAAAACTGAGTTGTTCATCAGCTTATAAAAGTCCTTTTCAAAGTCGCTTGTAGCTTTGGTTCTCATGTTTGTGTTAAAATCAATGTATTCTTTCATAAAAGGCTTCTGATCGAATGCGATAACTCTATTCACATGTTTCAAAATCATACCTTGTTCCAAATAGAACTTCAAATTTCTCGAATGAACAACGTATTCAGTTTTATCCAGTAGAGTTGTGCAAAGTTTGTTTTTAAATGTTCTGGAGCAAGAGGTAAATCCTTGTGATATTCGTGTAAATTCGTTGGATATCCAAGATCAACTTCGAGAATATAGCCATAATCTTCGTCGCCAGTGAGTTCCAAAATTGTTTCTTGCCACTCTTCTTTTGTATACGTTTTAGGATCCATCCACTTGATATCGCCGTATGGTAAACTTTGCATGAGGCCATACCCATAAAGGTTATTAGCATCGCGATAGAGTAAATAGTTTTCGGGCTTTGTCTTATCAAAATCTTTTAAATATTTGTTATTTGCTTTCACATATCGTTTAATACATTGAGAAATGCCTCCGCGAATACCTTTTTCGATCATTAAATACATATCGTAATCGTGTATCAGTTGAAGCTCGATTTTAGTTAATTTTAACATAGCATCCCATGCAAGACTGGGAGCTGTTAGATAGTGTGCTGGATCAAGCTTATAGCAATTCAAACAAATATTCCCAAAATTTTCAAAGATATCAGCGAGCAATAGAACATCTTGAATGTTATAGAGATCAGAGTAATTTCCTAGATTTTTCTCTTTTAATTTGTTCCAAACATTTAAGTAGTGTTGAAAATCTTTCTCAGATATGCTCTCGTCTGTCAAAAGTGAATAGAAATCTTGAATTCTCAATTCTTCTGTGTAATCAAGTTTTTCAATACTGTCGATAAATTCATAGGGAAATATGCCTTTTCCAGATAGAATTTTAAAGATTTCTTCTTCGTCATTTGGCTGTCTTTTTAGAATTTCATTCAATATTCTTCCATCCTGTATAAAATGATTTGTATGTTTGAAGTCTTCTTTCTTTAGATTTTTCGCTAATTTTTCAATAGACGAGGCCATGAATCTAAATGTGTCCACGAAAGAGAATTTTATGAACTTTCTAGGTTTGTCACCATCAAACTCATACCCGTATCCAGAATTTACAGAATAATTTATATATCGTTCATCGGTGTTTGCAATCAAATCAACATTACCGTACTGTTTTGCCAATTCTTTTATGTACAAATGAGTATCGTAATTTGACATATTATGACAGAAAACTGGAATATTTTGTGGAAATTTCCAATTCAGATTACAACATGAATGAGCTGCGCCTCGAAACTTTCCAGTCAAATGACAATGATCTCTTACTTTATTATAACTCTTATCTTTCCAACTATCAGGAGTAAAACCATACTGAATTGACTCAACATCATAAGCAGACCATTCGCAAATATGACAAACGTTTGCATTTTGGTATGAAATTTCTTCTTCTTCAGTCAATTTCATAGGTTTTTTGTTCTTAGAATTATATTTTGTAGCTATGTATTTCGATAATTTATTGAGTTCTTCAAACAATTTTGCAGGAACATTTGGCAAATCTTCTTCATTTTTTGCTCGATAACATATCGGCTTGTACATACGATTGGTCACATTCGACACTAAATATAGAGTAAAACCATAAGGAATGTGCTTCTGAATCTTGGTTGTAGTCGATCTTTGTGGATTGTTCTTGCATGTCGGAATTTTTTCTAATATGCTCTCAAAATCCATATAAATAACGTAAGGATGGCTAAACTTCTTTTGATAATTAGTAAATGATGTTGTTTGACCTGGAAATGGCATAATTGGTTTACAAACTTCATGTTGCTTGCAAATTTCTAAATGATCTGTTAAATCTCCAGATTTGTAGAAATGGCTTAAACATCTTCTACAAAGAAATTTCCTTTCTTTATGTTTAGATAACTGTGAACTCACTAATCTATTTAGATCGGTTATCAAAACATAATGAGATTTATCTTCTTGTTTTACATACAATAAATCAACTTCTAACTCGGCGTCATACATTTCTGAAATTTGCAACGGAACAATGTTAAATTTCTCATCATAACTGTAGATATTTATTGACATTTTCGGATACTTATACTTGGAATTGTAACTTCGTTTTTCAAATAATTGTATATCTTTTAAAGACATTGGATACTCAAAGCCCGAAAATATCTCGTCATTTACAAATTTCTCGTATTGCTTTGCTCTATCAGCATTCTTTTCAGGTTTTCCAATAGCACATCGGATAGAATAAACAAAACAGAAATCATCTTTATTTTTGATATTTACACAAGCTTTCTTTACCTTGATCTCTTGTGGTAAATCGATATATGATCCTGCGTTCATAAATTCGTGTTTATTAAGGCTCAAAACTAATTGTTTACAACTTTTGAATGTCCATCCAGAACCTCTATTTGGATGATTTGTCTGTTCTCGATGTGTTAATTTATTAAATTGCTTAGTAATAAAGTCGTTTACGTCAAAGATTTCATCTGCTTTTATAGTAAAGTACATTGGACACGTTTGTGTTTCACCGTTCACTAAAGTTCTTTCGTATTCACATTCCAAAGAGAGATATCCTTTCATATTTTTAACATTTTCTTGAAATTTTTCGATTAAACTTTTAATTTCTGGCCTCATAATTGATAGATATTTGTAAATTGACATGGAATTATCGTTTAAATTTGTTAAAATGTATTGCTTGAAAAGACCGTGTATTGAGGATAAAACTTCAACGTCTATGATATTTTCAGGTTTTTCGTTAAGAGTTTTGTCAATTTCTTCGATCATTTCAGACTTAGTTTTATCGTTTGTTTCAATGGACAATTTTTCAGCGATTGATTGAATTTTTTCATCATTAAATAGATTGAGATCTTTTTTATCTTCCTTAAAGTTTTTCTTTAATTCACGCAATTTTTCTATATTGTACATCTTTTCATGATCGACAATTTGATTTTCTTTAGCCCAAGTCCTCAAATAATTCAATTCTTTCTCATAAATGCCTTTGTTTTTTAGATGAATTTTAGAATTATAATGTCTATCATAATGGTGTTCAAAAATGTCTTTTTTGCAGTATGGACATGACACCTTTTTCCTCTCCATTTAAATAGGGAAAATTTGAGTGAGTCAAGTTTCACTATTTAGTAAAATATCTTTTTATTAAGGAAAAGTTATAAGCTTTTAAGCTTAAAGTTGGCAATAATTTTAGATAATTCAGTAGATAATCAAGGTTTTTTAAGGTCCCTACACACTAGTATTAGAGTTTTTTTGAAAAATCCTGAAAATCTACTGAATTATCTCAAATTATTGCCAACTTTAAGCTTAAAAGTTGATAAATTTTCCTTAATAAAAAGATATTTTACTAAATAGTGAAACTTGACTCACTCAAATTTTTTCCTATGTAAATGGAGCTACTAAAGGAATTAAATGAAGTTGGTAAGCTAAGATTTAAAGAATATAAGAAGTTGAATGAATTAGAAAAAAATAAGAAATACAAAATTTTGAATTTGGAGAAAATAAGAAATACAAAATTTTGAATTTGGAGAAAATAAAAGATAAATTCGGGTTTACAATAATTGCCGAGTTGGAAGATAATAAAGTACACTTACCGAACAGACTTTTGAATGTTTTGGATGAAAAAAAGATTAAAGAATTGAATAAACATGATAAATTACACTTGGTTGTTACTGGAAAGAAGACTATTAAAGATAAAGACTGTGTTACCGTCAATTTTGTAGAGTAGAAGATTTTTCGTTTATTCGAGACATTTCAAATAGATTGATTTGACAGCTCAAGAAAGTAGAAGCAAACAGCTATAGATTCGGTTATTTTTCATTCGTGAGTTACAGATTCGTTTATTGTCGTTTATTGTGTTAATTGTTATATATATTTAGGATTTAAGTTATTTAATTAGATTGTGAAAAGTTAGGATACATACGAATAAGTAATCCGTTGGCAAGTTAGTGCTGGTAACTTTAAATTATTACGAAGGTGATCACTGCCTTTAATTGATGAGAACTTGTCTTTTGTACTGCAGTTACGTCAGATCTGAGACGACTATTGTTTCTCAAGTTGGATACGGCTGGGCCAATGAGAAAACGCCGCGGATTTCCATCAGAAGGTGGAGGAAGGGGAAATATAAAAACTGCCAGCTTATAATTTTCGCCCCTTTTTTGAGTACGTATAAATTATCTTGAGTACGTTGATGACAATGCCATCAGCGTTTCTAAATTTTTTTCCACGAGGGATTTTGAGGTAAGTACCAAATTTATTTTACGTTATATTGAAATAGTCTTCCAGATCTGATATTAAATTTTGTTTCTTTTTTATAGGAAAAATTTAATTTATAGAAACTTCAGAGAAATGTGCATAACTGATTCTTTATGAACAATAAAGCACAATATAATCAAACAAGTTACATTTGGTTCAAACTTGCAAGAAATGTGAATTAAAATTGAACTTAGGAAATTTTGGATTGAATTTTGGAAATTTTTAATATTTAATTTTAACTGTTTTATTGTGAATTCTTTATTGGAAATTAATTTAACTTTAATAATTGTTTGAGAGAGTTGTGTCTGAATTGCCAAGACTTGAGAGTTAAGGTACAACTAGTGAAAAGAGAAGTTTAATTTTTTATTTTTGAAATTTGATTGCACTTAGTTAGAAGGGAACATTTTTATTTTAGTTATTTCCAAGTGGTATTTAATTTTTATTTGAAAAATTATTATTTTGTTTCAGAAGAGAGCTTTGATTTTTACTTTGATATATTTGACTAAAAGTTTATATTTCTTGCCAAAGGACCTTTTAATATTACTAAATTAATGGTTTGTCAATTCTTTTGTGGAAAATAGAGAGTGATGAAATTCTGAAGCATTGAACTATTTAATTTGCGATTTTAAATAAATCCATTGTTTTTATTTAGAACTGTGATTTTATTTTAAACAACCAGATAATATTAATTAGTTAAAAATTTAGTAATACATTTTACTGATAAGTCACTTGGAGCTGACTAATCTGAAAATATTTTATATCGTCTTGGATGTCTCATTGATAATTGTACTCCTAATATTCTGGAATATTAATATTTATAATTCAAGATTATATATATTTCAATAATTAATCTATAATAAAATCAGAAGACCAAATACCTTTTAAATTACTTTTAAATACATTCAATTAATTTGAATAGTTAGCAATAGCTATATTTCATTTCAATTAACATTGACTTAAAACAAATACTTGCCCCACCTGGGCTTGAACCCGGATATCTCTATTTGATAAAGGCCCCGACACACGACTGTGTAAGTTACCCTGCCCAGCTTCATGCAAAGCAACGAGTAAAACGTAATATTTTTCGTCCACACACCAGCGATCTTGTGACCTAGCATACTGGATGCTTTGTCAGAAATGCAATAGATTTCTTGATAAGTGTTACTGTTTAAGCTGCTGGCATTCTTTGTTTTAAGAAAAAGAGTAATAAAGTTCGTTGTTCGTGGTCCATACTGAGGTTAGCTGAACGTCCTATCACTCCAGAGGCTGGAAAAAATTTCATTTCAACCTGTATTTTAATTTGCCTGTTTGACCTGTTGAGCTGAAATTATATATGAAGCTTCATTATTATATTGAAAACACTTAGTTCGACAATGATAAATGTGACTCCATTGGATTTGGGTAAGTGTTAATAAATATTTTTACTTTGCCCGTATGGATCACTATAATGTCATAATGAAAATATCAGAATAAATAAACTTTGAAACAAACTCAATACAACAAAGACATGTTTGTATGTGAAAATGTAACATATGTAGCCTAATGAAATGTGCTTGATATGTTGCATGCATTCAGCGAAGCCTGTTACGTGACTCATGGTAGGCGTAATCCTATCATGCACCTCGGCATACCGCAAGGCGTGCGAGGGGATTTGATATGTAGGTTGTGTAGCATATCATTTTGTAACGTGTTTTGCCTTCTTTTATTTATTTTCATTAAGATATTTGTATTGAGTAGTTAAACAAACTGAATTACTTCTTATAAAATTTGCTTGAACTCTCATTATCTTCAAAACGGAAACTCGGAAAAACTAAATTTTCTCTTATACTAATTTTCAAAAACGTACCGATTATAACAGTAGAGTAACTAGTGGGGGCATATTTTGTTATTTTTTTACTGCAATTACCCGTGGGAAAAAGCCTCCGTGAGACAATGTACAAAATTTGTTAATTTTGTATTCGCTCACCGTCGGTACTCTCGAATCACGTGACCGCGGCGCGTAGCTTAAGGGAGGCCGGGGGTGACGTCTTGGTTTTGTCAGTTAAATCAAACATTACTACATACGTAACCAGTTTTTCGGGTTTCTGCTTGCTTGGTAAGGTAGTAGACTCTGACTAGCGACCAGTTCAGAGTTAACCTACGAACCGAAGACTTGTGCCCTATACGACTACACCCACGTATCTTGACTGTACTGAAGCTTACCGAGTAAGTAAACTGCTGCATATTATAATTATTAATTTGTACGTTGAGTCTCACCCTGTTGAATTTTCTAGGTGCCCCGGTTATTTGATGTGAACTACCTTAAAAATGTTATAGTTCGCCCTTTTATAAAAATCTGCTCTATATCGCGTAATATTGTCGTAGCTATTTGGTAATCTGTTGTTGTCTGTTCATAGGTACTTTCAAGAAACCTTTTGTTGTAGGAGTATAAAGTTAAAATATACTGAATAAAGTAAAGTGAGAACGAATCGATATATACTAATATATAAATATATCGAATCACCAAACCAGTAAGTGAGGAGAGCAGAGATGTATTAGAAGTAACTAAATTTGAGTGAAAGGATATATATTATAGTTTATTTGAATTTATTAAATCATTTTTGAAAGATCTTTTAATTTCATTTTCATTTTGATCATTAAAAAACTTAGAAGTGTTAAATGTTTACTTTAATTCTTATTACAATAAAAAACTTTTATTTCCAGAAGAAGTTTCGTTTTTTTTCTTTTATCAAGTAAAAGCCCACCACGTAATCCATTTTATACCGACCTTTCGGTATAACGTTGTAATAAGATTGGAAGAGACATATTTCTATGAAATATAACTAAAATCAAAAGTTTCCTGATTTTAGAAATAAATCTCTCTTTACCATGAAATAAAATGTACAATATACTTAATTTCTTGAACAGCGTTCTGGTTGTTTATGGCAAAGTTATAGTAAAGATAATATCGTATGCGTTAAGAGCAAAATTGAAAGGGTGAATGAGTATTTGTTTACTCTTATTAACAGTCAAGATGGATTGTAACTGATATTTACCACTGATTTAATCTACTGTCGAGTAAAATATTCGCTTTATTAATGTTACCGGCAAAATCGACTACTAGTATTGGATTTGTTATTTTCCTTTTCAATTAATAATTTTAAAAAGCTAATAACAGATCATAATTTTTCTGTTATAATATTTGCATGTTGTATTATATTTACAGCTTAAATTGTGAACATGGTCAGTCAAACAAAGATGAAGAAATTAAAACTGTTTAGTCCTCTTAAAAAGTTGTATATTAAAACCTCGCTTATCTGCCTTGGAGGATACTAATCAAGGATTTTTGTAAACAGTTATCAATGTGGTCTGTATCCTTTCATATTTGAAATATATCGAAAATAAATACGGTGATATTATCGTTTTCAATGGCTTATTTTTAGAGCATATGGACGTTTTTTAATAAGTCATTGTATAATCCTACTTTAAATGTCTTTTTGCAACACGAATTTTATACACAGTGAAAAACTACAATAGATTGTATGAGTACATCCCAATACAAACCTCTAAGTCTTCTTTGTGTTCATGTGTTATGGTACAACACATATATTTAGGTATTTAGGGGTTTTTAGGTACTTAGGTTGTATATCTATTAGGATAGGTTGCTTAAGAAATATTATATTGTTGTATACAGCAATAAAACTATACAGAGTTATTGTACTGCGCTCTCTACTACAGTGTATTTCACTGTATTAACAGTAAAAATGTAAAGTCTCCTTCAAAAAGAAGTTGTTACCGAAGTAAACGTGGTAACAAGCCTTTCTCTTTGTGTTGAAGAATTTATAGGTTTTAGTTGTTTTATCACTTGCTAACTAGAATATCAGCGATAAATCTATGGAGGGCCTTGAGAAATCATTAAAAGTTTTCCCAACAGCGCATATTATTTGGATGAATTATAATCTACGTATACATAATTCGGAATGACTTATTGATTATTACCAGTCCCTGTAATAACAATTAATATACTTCATTATCAATTCTAAAACGTTTCTTTATATGTACATACACCTGTCATATTGTGAAAATAGTCTTATTTAGTCGGTAATAACAGCAGCATATTTATCAATCATTTAATACTTAAAACACTCTTTATTATTTAATTTTTATTATAGGAAAACTCGGTTGCTATACCTTGCGTAGAGATCGCAAGGTTGCTATACCTTTCAGAAACATCGCAGTGCACTCAATTGTGCACTGACCACAATGCAATGAGACTACCACTTCACCTATTTATAGGTGTCTCTGATGTCAAAAAGGTGGAAAGGTTCGTTATCAGCTTCTCTGTCGCAGACTTTCTGAGGATCTGAGGAAACGAACATAGCTCCAGATTCCAGGAGTCAAGGCTATGACCGCGTCAGATACCAGAAGCTGCAATAAAAGGAAGGTGAACAGGAGCTTAGCTTAACATTCAAACTAAAGAAATTGTTACTAACAGTTTCAACTCTAATTTATAGAATATATTTGTAAAAGAAAAAAAAATTTTGTGAAATTGACTTTTTTGTAATTTATTAGGCTTTATAAATTGTAATGTATTTAGGATAAAATCTTCTGAAACACTAAAGACATTGTACATAATAAAAAAATATTAACAGTTCAGTTTTGTTTGTTTTATTAACATTAGTTTTATACATAAAGGTATATTCGAAATATTGTAAGAATTCCAATAAGATATAAATTCAGGAAAGAATATAATAACTTGCTTTTATATGTCAACTTATCAAATTGCATTCCTGTTCGCTTGTGAAATATTCCTTTCACTTTGTCCTTTTGTATAACAAACACACTATAACTGATTTTATGTTTAACAGGAATATACATTCACTGTACTATTATCTTTAGATTACTATTAGATTCGGGAGCCAGTAACTATATACACACTCGCGCGCGCGGGTGTTTGTGTATATTTGTGTGTGTGTGTTTGTTTGTAAAAATGTATTTTTATTTTCTAAAGTTCTTTTTAAAATATTTTCAAACTATGTTGTGTTCCATGAGTTTTTGGAAAGGTTATAAGACGATACGTTGTTTGAAAATGACTTAAATTTTATATTTAAAGGATACGAGTGTGTAAAAATCACTCCTCGCTTTAATGACTACAAAAATTAAGATAATTAAAAGTAACATTTAATTTTTTTTATAAACGTAATAAATAAGGAACTTTAAACAGCCTTTGAAAATGCTATTGGACTTGATTGATTTAATTCTTCTAGCTTTACTATCTTAATCCACCTACATCAGAAGATGAAATATCCAAAAGCTACAGATACAACCCTCACTACTCGTTTTATGTAGGCTACATTAAGTCGGCGATTTTTATTTTAAATTAGTTATACATCCTGTGAAATTACTGAAGTATAACATTTTGCATGACAGTAACATCAAATTAAAAGAATAGTTATAATTGAATAACTGGTTTATTGATGTACAGGCTAAATCCTGAATTGTATTCACGTGACTGGTCAAGAAAGAATCATTACGTAGTAAATTGTAACCTAACTAATAAATATAAATAGTTTATTTTTTATATTGCATTCAAAGACTTGTGTTCAAGTGTGAAGTGTTCAGTCTTCACAATATTTAAAAGACCGAGCAGTGAAATAAATATCAGAGGAAACGATTTCATTACACAGCTGTCAACGTGAGACGGTGCCTCTCAACTTGTCACATCTACACTTGACTGCAGCTTACATCATTTATTGTCTTCAACCTTCCCTTTCCTTCACTCATATTAATAAAACCAATAATGAAACCCATCATCTTTTCCTTTTTCTAGTGAGGCTCACAATATGCGATGTTGACCAAGTCTAATAAATGTTTCTAATAAATGTTTTTAACATAATCACTGGAAAACAAGAGTGAATGTAATAAAATTATCCTCAATATGCCCAATCTCAAGAAAATCACTAGATTAACGATTGACCACTACAGTGTTGATAACTGTATATTTGTATCAGGATTAAGCTCGATTGCAAGCAAGTCTCACAGAAGAATACCAAACACTAGTACCAAACAGAAGTATTGAATAAAGAGATCAATTGGGACTGTACCTAGTAGCGAATCCTGTTCAAATCAGTCATGTTTAATTGTAATCAACACTATAAGCAATTATTTATATTACATTTTTATCCCACAATCTAAATAAAACACGATTGAAGCAAGAGTACAGAGCTTAAGGCAAAAGAAAATCACTAGATTAACGATTGACCACTACAGTGTTGATAACTGTATATTTGTATCAGGATTAAGCTCGATTGCAAGCAAGTCTCACAGAAGAATACCAAACACTAGTACCAAACAGAAGTATTGAATAAAGAGATCAATTGGGACTGTACCTAGTAGCGAATCCTGTTCAAATCAGTCATGTTTAATTGTAATCAACACTATAAGCAATTATTTATATTACATTTTTATCCCACAATCTAAATAAAACACGATTGAAGCAAGAGTACAGAGCTTAAGGCAAAAGAAAATCACTAGATTAACGATTGACCACTGCAGTGTTGATAACTGTATCTTTGTATCAGGATTAAGCTCGATTGCAAGCAAGTCTCACAGAAGAATACCAAACACTAGTACCAAACAGAAGTATTGAATAAAGAGATCAATTGGGACTGTACCTAGTAGCGAATCCTGTTCAAATCAGGCATGTTTAATTGTAATCAACACTATAAGCAATTATGTATATTAAATTTTTATCCCACAATCTAAATAAAACACGATTGAAGCAAGAGTACAGAGCTTAAGGCAAAAGAAATCAAAACATCTGTTACGGAAACGTGGTAAAAGACCCCTTTTACAAGAATTCTTTATCATGTTGACCGGTTGAAAATTTAAGACTAAACTGTTTGAAGGAATTTTAGCAGTGAATCAAATGACCGTACCGTGTCTATAATGATATAATAAACTTATCAAAGTTTGGCCTAAGGTCTCATTTAGGGTCTCGTTTAGGGAAGGAGAACACCAGAAAATTTCGACAAGAGTTAAATTTGATTTCTAATTCCAAACTTGCTACAGAATTGTGTGTGAAATATATAACAAATATCCTTCATAGTTTTAAATTGTGGAAGAATAAACTAAAAAATTCTTATAATAATCTAAATAATAATAATATTTGTGAATTCCATATCAATGGAATGATTTAAAACATACTCTTCATTAATTCTTCGTTACGTAATTTTGGAGTTATTCAGCGTAATTACCCTTCACCATAAAAAAATTTCAAATTATTTGGTTCTTGTAATTTTTTAACGTTGATACGTTTAAAAATAATTAATATTAACATACCAGTATGATCAAAACAAGTTTCTTTCATGTAATACACTTTGCGTCTCCTGAGCCTGCGTTCTGTACATTGACATTATTTGCAACTATAATTTATTATTAATGTATGACTCTTTTAGGATCAAGTTAAGAAAATATTACTTTAAAACGAGTTTGGGTAAGTAATGAAGTAGGTTTCATGTTGTTAAATACAATTTGTAAATTATGATATTACAAAAGAATGAATGAAACTGGATGTTAAACGTACGGTCACAGACACTTGGCCTATCTGAAGCAACAGAGAAGAGAAGAGAGTACAGTGTGTAATACTCTGTGAGAAATAAAAAAAGGTTGTGCGGCACTATATGCTGTAAGCAAACGTAACCACGGTGGGAGCAAGCAGAGTAAAAACCACACGCCTCAAGAAAGGAATAGCACTAATTTATCAACTACATTAGAGACTCCGTATGAGAACAAGCCTAAGATAATATAATATCAACGCCTAGGTGAGAAAGTGGAAGCGAACGTTACCAGCTATATTGCATTGTTTTCAAAAAAAATATTAAGACGAGCAGATAATGTGATCTGTGCATTCAGCTGTCTCTACATAGCCGTTTAGAATGTCCCATTGGACTTAAATAAAAAGTACATATTATGTAATGTACAATGAATATCTATTATTGATACGAATATGTACATAAAATAAAGTTAGGAACAACAGTATTTAACATTGTAATTAGATGTAATCATCTGCAAAGGTTATAGTTATAATAAATATTAAACAATGTAACTACTCAGCAGTATTAAATTAGTCCAATATTTATTAATAGTAGGAAAAACGGTTATTCTTCATAATCTATTATTTACGTTTTTATAAAAATTATATAGTTTATCCTTCACTTTAAAAATATGAAGGATATTTAATATATATTTCACACTCAATTCTGTAGTTAGTTTGGAATTAGTTAAAAATTTAACAAGCAGTCTTTATAAATATGGCAAGATTTTAAATTGAAGTAAGAAGATGTTTAATCTTCAACTTTGCTTTATCTATGCATCATTACCTTTGTTAATATTAGACTCGCGGTATGACGTCACAGTATTGTTAAGAGAAGAGGGTGGCCAGAAGAGCGGTTCTCAATATCCTTCGTCAACGTTGAATCGTTCATAGTTAAGTACGATTTTTAAAGCCACATTTTTCATGAAATATTATTTTGCTGTAATTTAAGTTTATGAGTCCTTAAAATAAATATTTTTTGGTTATTTCAATTACAACTTTTTCTTTGATTGAAGGAATGGATTGTGAAGGAAACAGGATTTGTTCAAAAATTTTCCATCGTTCAGTAAAACAAACAATCAGTAACACTACTTTTCTATATCATCGGTCTATAATCATAACCAACGAGTAAAAAGTGTTAACGGATTACAATATATAATACTTTACGTTTTATATAAATTTAAAGAAAAAATATATTGAAAACAGATTTACGATTGAATAACATAATAATGAGTTGAAAAAACGTAAAAATGTCGATTTTTGAGAATTCCTCTATTTTCGACGATTTTGATATGTCCTTTATTCTTCGTAACTTAGAGCATGAAGATATGTACGTAAAATTTAGTCCATTTAATTTTGGAGAAGAACACGAATCATTTAAATTTGATAAATCTTAGGCCATTACAATATATTTAAGAATGAAATGTATTTTAAGGGCCCAAGATTTATTAAGGCAACCCATTTTTGAACCTAGCAGATAAAAATTTTTTCACAAAGATGTTTTGTACACTGATACATTAGATCTAAGAACAGGTAGGAAGAGACTAAATGAATAGTAATAACATAACACAGATGTGAACTTGTTTGCTGTGAAGCGTACATCACGCATTTTAGCTGTACAATACATTTATTGAGTCTGCCTGTGTTATTGTCATTACACTGTTTGCGTTGTTTATTTTTTTACTGGAACAGTGCAGTTTTTAATTTTAATAAAAAGAATTTACATTATTTGGAAATAATTAGAGTTTTCAAAATCATCTGGTGACTGAAACAATGATACAACATTGACGATATTAAAGCGGTATCATTAGTATAATAGAGATGAAATTGACCGTAAAAGTATATAAAGTCATGCACAGGTCTAAAGTATTTAATATAGTAAATTGATTGTAGACTGTTCTTGATTAGATGCCTGTGATATAAGTTTTTGGGGTTTTGGGGGGAGGTTATGTTAATACGGTGACGTAATTTACTTCAATGTTTTCTAATATTTTATTAATTGTTATTGCTTTTATACTAAGGCAGTTTGAAATTAAAAAGAGATAATGCGAGTAGACATATGTATCATGATGAACATGCTGACGATAAAGTCAAAAGTAAACGGATGAATTGGAGAGAGATTTCAGCAGAACTTGAAATTGATCAAATTAATTCTTCTCACCTTAAAGAGAACATGTGCTATTCATGGACCGCAATTATTTATCCTGTACTGCTTTAGAACCATTATCTTTTAATTAATTTTGTAATCCTGCTGGAAGTTTTCAAATTTTCTTAAGTGTAAGCACTATTATAAAATCATCTCTTGCGTTATATATTAAAGGTTTTATTTTAAATAATGAATAAATGTGTAATATAAATTGTAAGCTTTTAATTTTAAAACAAATAAAGATTTTTCTATTGTACAACTGCTTCAATAGGTTGTGCTCAACTGAATCAATTTGTAGTGACATACTTGAAATGCATACAAATGTGTATATTTTTATGTTAACAAATCTTACCATGTCAAAACGGTATTAAAACGTTTTTTCATTTTAGACAACTTCATTATCATCTATCAATTTATACATTCAAGCTCTGCATGGAGTTGGTGTGCTGTCATTTCCTCCACACACAATCCATCGTTTTCGATCAATATGTATGAACAATTTTCTTATTTATTGGCTGGAGTTTATTTTTGAGTATTAAGTTATGTACTTTATGTAATACGTTAAGTATCCTTGCCGCTTAGTTATGATACGTAGTAATTAAGCAATATTTATCCAGTATTCCTATTTGGAAAAATGACTGGTTCACATGTATTAAGAAAACATAATCACGAGTAGAGTGGTTAATTTGCATTAAGAATAAAATAACTACATACATTTCAATAAAACAGCAAAAATCGTGAATTTAAATCAATAGGAGCTTCACTCCAACTTTAGGTAAATAACATCAGAGTTTCGGATCCGTGAAGGAATTTGTTAATTAACATCAGGATTGCTGTGGCAAACCATGATAAACAGATGGTTCAGTGGGAAATTCATTTCCTCTGTACGTAACAGCAGAAACTTTTGCCCGAATTTATGTCCCTGCTAAAATTTTTTTCCCCATTTCTTTTCGTAAGTATCTGAAACACTCTTTTCTTCCTTTCTTGCATTTATAAATTTTCAATTGATTATTTTAGGAAATCTTCTACATTAGTTTAACTGTAAACATTACAAATGTTTTCAAATTGTTTAAATATTAGCCAATAAAAAACTGTTCAATATACAAACTATATGTACTTCTCAATAAAGGAATTAGTTCAATAATGTGTAGTTGGATGATTAGTTAGCTAAATAAATAATCATTAGTTAATTTGAAATACTTTCCAAAAATATTATAGAAAACGTTTCGTAAAGTGAACTTTTAGCGTACAGCACCAGATTTTGGTATATTATTGTAGCATTTAGCACCACAAACAATAATGATATAGTATATCCATGAAAATGTAACGCAGTGGAAGTTGTAAAGGCACTTTCTAGTGATATATTTAATTAAATGCAGAATACAGAAAAGTAATTGAAATAATAAATGTTAGATACTTATTGACAAAACGAGTTACAGACAAAGTGTATAAAAATTTACTGAAACTAAAACAGTCCTAAAAATATTTTAGTTGTAAATTTACTAGAGGCACATATTTATGGTTTCTCGCTAGCGGGGTTTAAGTATAACTCATGAGAATTATAATCACTATTCGCGTAACCTCTAGTTATTTGTTCTGTAAGCACATTTTCATTTCGACTAATCTTAAACGCTTCTCCCATTCTGCATCATTTACACGTTTTCCTTTCATTAATTTTTAACGGAACGGTGAAATCAATACACAATAATACACGCAATGTTTACATCAGCTTTAGTTCAAACTAATTGGTAAATTTAAACTAATTATTAAAAAAAACCACTAAAGTGATTTATAGTTTACCTTTAACATGTAACTAACATTTTGACTATTTATTTACCAGCGGTAATTTAATCATACGTTTTTCTATAAATGTCACGGGATTTGAGTAATTACGTAAAGTTACAGCTTAAATAAGTAATGAAAAGAGGTTAAATTTAAGAAATGTTTATTTTCAGATAATTTACAAGCTAATAATAACAATTTAAAAGTACTAATTGACACAAATGCTGGTTTAAAATTTAGTAACTCGTTTATCTCTGACTTCAACACAAACGTCCTATCCAATGGTTATGTTCATTTTACATAATACTTCTGGTTTTTATTATCTCAATAAAGTTTTCAATTAAGTTTATAAATTCTTGTCTATTATAAAACAGTAATCATAAAAAGTCAATTTTAGCTAAATTTTGCAGTTACAAAATATTTCAGCCTAAAGTAGAAATTGTACTGGTTTTATCTTAAGTATTATATTTTGAATATTTATGATAGAATTCAATGCGTATAAACTAGGGGAAATATTTTAACCTATATCTAGGTATAGATATAGGTTATATAAAGCAGCAGGAAGACAACGTAAGCATAAACAGCCAGGAAAGACAAACGACGGAAGGTCGGGTTGGACTCTGGAGTTACTCTGTCAGAGTTGACTTTGGCTTGTTTGAAGAGGATTTCTTGGTATCGGTATGTCCTATTGTTTTCACAAGAGTATTTATCCTGCAGTTTTACCCAAAAATGTCAAGGAAATTGTATGGTATAGGATTTCAACTATATTCCGAAAAAGGACTTCAGAAATTGCTTGAAACGGTAAGAGTGCTAGAATAAGTTATTTAAGTCTCCATGGAACTACTTTCAAAAAGATAAACGTGTTAATGAATAAATATAGTTTCCCAGATTAAGGATAATTATTTAACATATTTCGTGTTCAACTGTTGGTTTATAACCAGTTACTTATAAGGCAAAAGCAATATGAGATTTAGTAGATAAACAACAGTAACAGTAACAATGTAACAGTATGTCTGTCTTTCTGACCTATAGACGTGAAAGCATGCATTAACTTTATTAGTCCATAATGATGGGCTGGTCCAATAACATAAAGTTTCGGAAGGAGAGGTAAAGAGATAAGTTAGTATAAGTTTGTAATCTCTTGAGAATGATATTAAACTACTTTAAGTTAAAAATTGATTGTTCGTCCCAGTTCGTTCAATAAAAATAGCATTTAGGAGAAGGTCAACATTGTCAAATATTTTTTACCGTTTATAATTATAATTTTAGAGCTAATAACTTCGCCTGTTTTAAAATGATGTGCCCGAAAAAAATCTTTCTATAGATAGCATAATCTTTTATTTTTAAGTAATAAACTAAATAAATTTAATTGCACGATTCAGGCATATTAACTATATGCGTGAAATGAGACCTACAAAATAAATTGTTCATCAATGGATACTTCAGCTTTAATGGTAAAATCGTTATCACCAATAGAGTACTATGTCAAGGTTCAGTGGATATGCGGCATTTTATCCCACAATGTTAGGCCGCGAGTATAATTGCTCTTCTGATGGAGACTTATGTGTTCACTTCATTTATACCATCGGGAAATTTGGGGTTAAAACCCAGTTTTATCCCTCAGTGTTAGGACACGTGTCTAATTGCTCTCTAATGAAAACTTATTTGTTCACTTCATTTATACCTTTAGGACATTTGGGGTTTAAAATACAGTTTTATCCCACAATATTAACCCATAAGGATAACTCTTTTCCCGATGAAAGCATATTTGTTCTCTTCGTTTATAACATCAATACTCTTGGAGTTTAAAACACTAATTTATCTAAAAACTCTAAGTTTATTACTGCATTCATTTAATAGTGCAAAACCTATATTATCGTGTAATTTGCTGTAATTTACTGCTCACTACAGCAAACATCAGCAATTTTTTAAGATTATTTATATTTCCATGACAATCTTCCCGTCTCCTGCTCAAAAACTCGGGAACAGAACCTAATGGATGTAAATAAAAAATCTAATAATGTTTATAATATCCCAGATGTTTTTATGTCCAGATAAAAGTTTGCTTCAGTCGTTCGCTCCAATATTTTCAAGGCTAATGTCTTATTATCTAATATGTGATAAGAAGGTATACCATCAATCCTTTACACACATGTATATATATTCTCTTTATACAAAACTAGAAAACCAATTATAGGTAAATTCTCGTAAAAATGTTCGTACGTCTCAACGTACTTCTTCAGACTTAAAATTCAACATCGTAAAAATATTTACTGAATTAAATTATTAAACCGACTAGAAATATAAAAAAAGAAAAGATAAAAATACCTCACAGCTGATGTGTCATACATTCATTATTCTTGAATATTACTGATTTTTACAAATAGTGGAATAGGCCATGTATGCCCCACTTTGCAGTATAGTACAAATCTACAGATATAACTTGCCACGTATCGCCTGGGTTTACAATTTAAGTTAACAAGAGAAGTGTATGTTTGTATACAGGAATACGAACATAAGATTAAATCCGTAGTGCTCAACAAAATTTAAATACGAAACTTAAGCTTTATGAAAAATGGAACACAACTTTATTAACATGTACAGCAATTCCCCTAAATCTAACTATTTAAGAACACAACGTTTTAAAAGATAATTTACCAATCTTAATTCATAATCCTTAATTAAAATTGTACATGAAAAATAGAAATAAAAACATTTAAGTTTGGTTCAAAAGATTAAGGAAAGACAACAAATAATAAAGTATAATAGTTTTCTCAATCACGAAAGTCTATACATACGTCAAAACATAAGTCTAAATAGTCAAATTCGGTAATAAAGCCACTATTTATAGCTTTTTTAAACTAATTCTGGTCTACTTGTACCGTAGTCTGTTGAGCGAACAATACAATTGTGCATCGAATTTCACCTTTCGATATATCGAGAAGTTGAAAAATAAAATATGGTTTTTCTAGACATTTAAATACTATTTCAATTCCTACGCATATTTATTCTTTATTAAAATATCATGATGCATACGTGTGTAAGATTTCAACATTCTGTAATATGGGAAATTTGGAGAATTAGTGACGAGTGAGTAAGGGCTTTGCTGTTTATATATCTGACATCTCCAATAAAAGTACTTATGTACTTAAACGGGGAGATGTTTAATTTTGAAACAACTTTTCACTTTAAATTTCCGGATTGGTGCTTAGTTTTTTAATTTCGTATACTTAATCTAATTTCAATAAAAGATATTCATGTTACATTATAAGTTATTTCTGCTGTGTATTATTTGTACGCTACAAACTGTATAAACGAGTAAACAACGCCAAATACGTTTTTGAAACATTTTAATTCAATTAAAATCTTTAGAATTGGTTTTAAAGGATCCTTGCAGGTTTTATACACCTTGGCTTGTGAAGATTTTTTGATTGTTTTAAATGTTTAAATTCCATGGTACACTAAATCAGATTTTACATATATCAATTTATTTTATTTTCCCATTTTATAATTTAAGAAAAACTGAAAATATATTATTATTATCTTTTTATTTTTAGCTAGTTTTTAGCATATCACTTCAGATGACAAGACATTGCAAATATATGAGATACGTGTATACATTTAATTTGTGACTAAATATTTTGTCTTGATATTCGTAAAAAGTATATATAAGTGATAAAACTGATTGGGTTTTCAAGTATTAATGAGCAATGACGGTGAAAGTTTCTCTCCAATTATTTAGTGTCATCAATATCAATAGGTAAATAGGTTATCAGTATTAGTAGATAAATGCATGTGCATTGTTAATCAGGTGGAACATTATCCTTGAATATATTTATTCAAATAATGCTTAATTTCAAGCGTTTTTCTATAAATGAAACCAAAGACATTAATATTAACATTATTACAATTCGTGTCCTATAGTATACTAAACAGATTAGATAATGATATAAAACATATACTTAAGAAATGTTACTTGGCGATTTTAATGAATGTAATCTCTTCGGCTTTAAAATTCTCCATTTTATAACTATACCATGGAAAAAAGTTTCAAATATTTACCCTATAGACTATTAAGTAAGTCGGAAATATATAATATTCTATATAATTTACAAGGTTTACATATGTCGTCATACGTGTCCCACATTAAGTTAGCTGAGGTTTCAGGCAGAACATTTATAAAATAGGTTATTTAATAAGGCTAAATTATTTACAACATAAAGTATTAAATATCATATGATTCTGCTAAGTCTAGTTCCAAAATATGCGATTTAATTGTTGACTGTGCAATTTTTTCTTAACCTCCATATATATTAACAAGACCAATTTAAATATGTTCGCTAACGCTCAGCTGAATGCTACGGAGTGACTTTGCACCATTATTAAATAAGATGATGCACAATATTGTCTTATGACAAGTATAAAACTTTACGTCTACAAGCCAGTTCGTCCTCGAGGTATTGTTTGACAGACAGACAGACAAATGGCATTTTACAGACCCTTGACTGATAGGCTTTGCTGACGCTCAGAAAAATAGCACTCGACATTAGTGGGATAAATTGATGGGGGGAATCAAAATCACAAGAATCGTGTCATATGGAGATGGACCTTTGAACTCATTCTTTTAGTGATGTCTGCTTAAGAGTGGCAAGTATAGTTAATTTATGCATGAAACACGCTTCAATTCAAGTCAGTTTTGTTTATCATTTAATGAGAGTATGAAAGTTCAATATAGGCAACAGTATTATACATTACACTTCTCATAACTCTTTTAAGATGAAAAACTTTAATGAAATATAAATAGCAAGTAATTAATATCTCCATGTTAATGTGAGATCTGAGTTCAAATATATCATATTAAACACATTGAAACTCACAAACAAAACAAATTAGTATATTGTTTAATAACTTACAAATACAAATATTAATTTAATAATGTAATAAGTACCAGTAAGATTCAAAATTTGTTCATATTATTATTTTCAACTATAAATACTGAAATGGGGTTGCATATTTTGTTGAAGAGATATTTTCATCTGTTTTTACAAACAATATTTCTATTTTCAATTTAATATTTCATATTCTTGCTGAGGGTATGTAACCAAATAAATAAAAAAATTGTTTATATTACGTGAATTAATAAAATGTTTAGGTCTTTGTCCTTCGGTTAACCAATCACGAAGAATATAATTTAGTTTTATCTTTATTCATATAATAAATAACATTATTTTTTTCTTTAGGCAATGTGATCAAATATATTATAGAACTATATTTCCTATTATAAAAGATGGATTTAAATTGACAGTTTGAAATTCAAGCCGTTTATTTACTATAAGTAAATAAAGCATCACGTAATGAAATATATAGCTATGTTAACCCGGCATATATTCGTGGTAATTTCAGTGCTATTTTGTTATTGCTATTCACAAAAAATACGTTGTTAAAGTCAAAGTTTCTTACGAGATTCCAATCAATATTTTATACCAATTATTGCATTAGTAACCAAGTTAGGATAGAGTGCAGGATCCAAGCACTGACAAACAACGCAGCGTATAGAAGACAAACCGCAGAAGGACAGTTGACTTTAGCTCCAGTTTGGTGTTGACTTTGGTTGTGTTTCTCAAGATTTCCTTTTTTTATCATGACGCAAGAAAATCAATAAATCTTCCTGAGTGATTATTATTAGACTGATATATGTAAATAATTTGACAAATAACATTCAGGATATCTATTTAAACACTTCCAAAAAGATAGAGTGCTTTGGTTTCAAAAACCTAATTTTTTACACAGTACACATTTTACGATTGAAATTCTCGAAGTAGAAGTGATCAATAGTTGTTATAAACTAAACATTCCCTAAAGATCATGATATAAGTATGAGAGAGAGACAGAGAGAGAGAAAGAGATAGAGAGGGAGGGGGAGAGAGAGAGTGGAGAGGGAATGAGAGGGGGGGAGAGGGAGAGAGAGAAAGAGATGTTTACAATGAGTAATTTTGTATATTACAGAAGTAAAGCTTTAGACTAGAAAAAGTAATGCCAGTTCATATTCCTTATTACATATTTTCAATTTGAACCTTATTTGCATTAATGATTATTACCGCTTATTAAAGTAAGCTTTTAATAAAATTCGCTTAAACTATTACATCTTTTAGCTTATAATTATACTTAGATGTCAATTTATATGTTTAACTATGTAACATATTTAAGTCTAACATACTGTTGCTATGTTTAACTAGGTAATATATTATTTACTTTAATTTTAATCTTCTCTAATTATCAATATGTTATTACAGTTCATTACCTCGTTTTACTAAGAATATATTATTTCATTTATAATTTGTCCAATCTATTTATTTTTAGACTCTTGTCTCTTATATCACAGTAGATATTATACAGGCCAGCCTGAACATTGTGGCTGTGACTGAACATTCCAAAGCGTTAGGATCAGAGAGGTTCAGTAATCCTTCAGTGTCCAGGGTCCTCCATATAGAGTACAGCTACAGTCGAGTGCGTTGTAACCTTTATAAGCATTAAATATACTGGTAGATGTCTATATATAGTATTAGTACATGCGTATTATTAATCACACGTAATTATTTTTCAGCGTTATTGAAGCCTTTCACTCGTGAGGACAGAAAAAGATAATATCTACCTGTCTGTTGACCATACGATATCTCGAAAAAGATTTCTCATATATACTTGAAATTATTTACAAAGTTCCATCTCTATAGGAACACTGAGTTCGATTACAGTGCATAATATTCCAAAGGATTTGGCTGATCTTTAACAGCTGATAATAAATGTTGTTTATTGATAAAGTGTCCTATGTTACTTCTACAACCTCCAAGAATATGTACACAGGGATTTATTATGATCGGTAATGTATTTTGTTTACGGGAAAGCGTAACAAACAAACTGTCCTTCCCATTTATAATATTAGTACGGATTTTTACATTTGAAACATTAACCAATATAGCCCAATTACCCACAATTAATGTTATAAAGACTTATAACACAGATATGAAACGCTATATAAATTTTAAGATATGAATATATCATGTGGAAAGACTCTCTCGAAAGATGGTCTCTGGAGACTTAACATTTTGCATTAAATAGTATTTTAAAATAGGCAATAATGAGTGCTAATCTTATTCTCAATATCAGTTGCCAAATGGAATTTTGATGAGCTTCGTTGAAGACAAACATTCAGTAGGCTGACTCAATATCTGTTTTATTTGCAGGGGATGTAAAACCTTCCTTACCGAATAACTTTTTTATATGTCATAAATTAAATAAGCTATAGACTTAAGATTTTGCACTGAACCTCAGCAAAGCCTATTACTCTACTCGTGTTATGTTATCTTGTATTGAAACTTGTTGTAATAAAAAGTTTTACAACTTAGCAGCAATAATTATTGTGAAAATGAAAATTTTCCTAGGCATTATACTTTAAAAAAAACAGCAATGAAGTGCTATTATATTTATATTTTGATCATATAGAAAGAAAACTGAAGCGGTCACATCATCAGGCATAATTCCATAACTGTCTCTATAAATTAAAATAAAAGGCATGTCTATTAAATTATGAAAACAAAACACAAACATTACACATAGCCACTACGTAAAAAACCCACTAGATTGTTTTTAGTCTACTAACGTAAAATATAGCTATTGTTTTCTTAATAGAATTCGAAGAGAAAAGCTTACAGTTAAACTAAATGAGATTTGGAATGGCTTTCAATATAACCACAATGTGTTAAATAAATTAGCCGAAGTGGACAAAAACTCAAGCTAGATTGATAAACCAATTAGCCGCAATGGGGCGATTTGTCAGGCTTTGGCTGATGGCCACTATTTTGTCTCTCAATGCTCGACTGTACAATTTATGGCTTAAGTAAACATTCCTTTTTGGTTCTCATAAGCCATTAAACCGAAATATTTTATGATAGCCTACATATAACATTAACGTGTATCACTAAACTGTTTATAAGACATTTGTGTCTATTCATCATATGAATGCCGAGTTTTATTTTTGATGTAAAGCAATAAATTTGAAACAACATATCAATCAAATACAATTTTTATACAGTATAAAACTGCAGTTTACTGTTATAACCAATGTTCAATATTAAATATATATATATATATATATATATATATATATATTTCTTATATAAAACCCTATAGTGAGCAACTCTATATAAGTGAGTTTGGTTTGAAAACCAGGATTTGCGTAACAGGCGTTGCTAAAATGTACTACAACGAGGTAGAGTAACTTTATCTTGTGATAACCTGTGAAGCTATATAATTTCTTAATTTTAATGTGTGTAAGCAACAGTGTGAATATGTTTGGTGTACTATTTTAATAACGAATGTCTTACTTAAGTTTGATTACTGTCCATGTAATAATTAACCTTCGCAAGAAAGAATTAAGAACTTTCTCATATTTTGAGATGTTTGTAAATTCTAATTTAAACTTTTCAATAAACCACAAATCTGACCAGTTTTCTTTATAGTACGTTGATTATTTTCCGGAGTATAGTTATAGTTTTTAGTATTATCACGATTATTACAATTATTCTCGAGATATCCTGTGAAAATTTAAAAGAAAACAGACAAAAGTATACCTCCAGCGCTTTCATTTGAAGAAAAGAATGGAAATATTTGAAAATATATGGAGCGCAATTCGATTTCCAAATATTTATAAAAAATTGACAGCTAATTCCCAATTATCAGTATAAAATTCATGTTGTTTATACGATAAATATGCTTAATTAGAAATGTATAGTCAAAAGATCAGTTAGTTTTCGCTCAAACAGACTGAAGGGAAATAATTGTAGTCCCTTGATATTCAGTAGTTTTTTTTATAATTCACACTAAAGAAAAATTATACATATATTATACATATTATATATATATATTTACTATATTTTTTCTTTTGTATGAATATATATATATATATATATACATATATATATTTACTATAATTTTTCTTTTGTATGAATATATATATATATATATATATATATATATATATATATATATATATATATATATATATATATATATAAATTCAGGCATATATCCCTCGTACAATGGTTACGTTCTAAAATAATTATTAAAATTGGCATGATTTGCCACTCAATTTTGGCAAATAGTTTAAAAGAGGGAGGTTTCCTACTTTTCATTATTTTCATCCAAAAAGACGATTACTCTATAACTAAATATATCTGTGAACAATGATTAATTGTTATGAAAATTCCTTCCAATATACATGTATCTCACTACCCTTTACATATCTAATAATAATCCAACTTTGTATATGTATCGTTAGTAAAACTAACAATTCAACTTTAATACAGAATTATGTATATATATATATATATATATATATATATATTATATATATATATATATATATATATATATATATATATATCACTAACACCACCACGAAAGAACGTATATGCATTGTCACAAAAGTCATAAAACTTTAAACATACGTTACAGCTACTGAAACACAGATATGGCAAATAAAATGTGACAGAATCTATATTATGAGTCTAATAACATCTGAAATCCGCAATAGGGCCCACTTATAGTTGTTAGCTTGTTTCTAAATATATGTCTTTAGGAGTCATGGCAGACAACCTTCTTCTGTTCTAAAAAGTAAAGTACTTGATCACACAACTGCTGTAAGGTACATAACATTAATATTAAAGGTTTATTACAACTATACTGACTAAATGTTAGTATTCTGAATTAATCGTGTAATATAAAAAGATAGAAATAAATGAAATTAAAAATAGGCTATAGACAGAGTTTTGTGGTGTAATGGAACCATGAGTAGGAAAGACGTTACCACGTACCGCTTAATTGTGCATAACACCTTAAATTGTATATAAAATTTATATAACTCTGTATATATTTACACAAAATAATTGTATACGAACATTAAAGAATATCGCACTCACCTAAACCGACCTGTCCATCAAACCTGATGCGAATGTATAGTTGATTAGTCCCAGAGTATTGGAATATCTTCCTATCTGTAATTATTTCCATTCGGTAATAACTGTTTCTCTGCACAGTAATCGACTACGGACGGCTCAGCTACAGCATCAATTAACTGAGAGACTCATTAACCAATTCTATCCAAATAGGATCAGGACATCAATACCTGAGATAACTGTTTCACCAACCAGCTTGTAGCAGTCATGTAGACATTTCAGTTTGTAGCAGAAATTAGTGGACATTTCGGCTCATCCTGAATCTTATCTTGTGGCTTCTATAACTAATGACCGAAATGGTTTTAGTTTCAATTTTGCATTAAATAATGCCAAGAAATAATTTTTTAAAGTAACAAATTATTTGGCGTTTAAAAAATTTATGTTTTCCATGGGAGAAAACTTTCGTTTCGTGTAACGAAATTTATAATTAAATTTGCTTTACAACTGTACAAGAAAATATATATATATATATATATGTATATATATATGTATATATATATAAATTTTACTTTAGTAAATTTTGTTTGCTGTGTTGTTATTTTTTTATTACACCTTTTTTTAAATGGCAAAGCCGAAACATTAAAGGAAATTTTATACCAAAATGTCCAATAACTTTTTTATATATACATATACTGTATATATATATATATATATATATATATATATATATATATATATAGGGTGATTCAAAACTAAACGGCAATCTCTCGGGAGCTTATTCTACAGCTAAAAACAAGTAAAAAAGTTCATATAACCATATGCCCGGAAACGCTTCGTTAGCGAGTTACGCCTAGCGAAAGATTTCGCCCGGATTTCAGAACCCTTGGTGAAGTCAGGCCGTATAAAATGGTAAAGGTAGTTACAAAGATACAAATACGATTGTTTTTTATGTTTTTATATCTGACAAATTTATTAAAATTCGTCCCAGAGCTGTAAATGCAATACTTTCAGAGATATCTTACGTAAAACACAAGAATTGGTGCAAAGAAATAACACATTTTTGTGTTTAACGTAAGATTACTTCCATAAATGTTAAATAAAGGTCATTTTTTTCTTAAACAGATTTGTAGAACATTTAATTATGAAAAGATTCATGTGAATTACTTAGGAAAAAAATTAATAATAGGTATTGAAATTTAGCTTTATTTAAAAATAAAACAGACGCACAAAAATGCATATTCTTATCTGCATAAAATATTAACTAATGTTTAGGTTGTGAGTAACAGCTGATCATTTATTCAACACTTTTTATCGCCATATTTTCTTTGCAAAGGTTGGCAATATCAGCTGATCAACAATTAAGTTCATGAAGTAATATTTGAATAACCTTTGTGGAGTTTTTTGTATTGTGGCGTGTGAAGATTGTATTTTGTGAGATCCTGTGATTATTTGGAAATATTTTATACAAGTGTATAAAATATTTTATAAAATATTTATTTTTAAAATATTTTATTAAATATTTTTATAAAAGTGTATGTAATTACCTTAGTAAATAATGGCAGATAATGTAAATGGTATGTATTCGTTTGAAGAGTATACGGACATGATACTGATTTACGGCAAAGTTAACAAGAATGGTTTAGCTGCAGTTCAGGAATATCGTGATACTTTTCTACATCGAAGAACACCTGATCGCAAAACATTTGAAGCTGTGGAGAGACGACTTAGAGAAACTGGTAGCTTTAAACCGAAGCGAATAGATACTGGTCGTCAACGTAGCGCAAGGAACTATAATAATGAACAAGCAATAATAAATGCTGTAGAATTATCGTCAACCACAAGCACCAGACGATTATCACGTCAGTTAAATATTTGCCAGTCAAGCGTATGGCGGACACCTCATGAAGCACAGTTGTACCCATTCCATATAACACGTGTTCAAGACTTATTACCGCAAGATCTTAATAAACGGAAGATGTTCTGCCGCTGGTTAAGAAGAAATTGTTTACGACATCAGTATTTTCTTCGGCGTATTCTCGTTACTGATGAATCCTGTTTTACTAGAAATGGAATTGTAAATTTTCGTAATACCCATACTTGGGCGTACGACAACCCACATGAAACTGTGACGAGGCATTTTCAACATACATTTTCAGTCAATGTATGGCTTGGTGTTCTGGGTGATAATTTGGTTGGTCCATTTTTCCTCCCTAATCGACTTAATGGAGTAGGGTACTTAAATTTTTTAAGAACAAACCTGCCTACCCTCTTGGAAGATATTCCTGTTCAAAACAAAATAAATGCATGGTTTATGCACGACGGAGCACCTCCACATTTTTCTAATGATGTGAAAAACTATTTAAATGATACATACGGTAGACAATGGATTGGTCAAAATGGACCAGTAAAATGGCCACCACGTTCTCCTGACCTCACGCCAGCAGACTTTTTCTTATGGGGTTGGATGAAGTCAATTGTTTATTCAAAACGGATTAACACCATAGAGGAGTTACGTAATCGCATTACAGAGGCGGCAGAAACTATCAAGAATGCTCCAAACGTTATGAAACGCGCTAGAAAAGAGTGGATTCGTCGTGCGAAAACATGCATTGCTAACAACGGAGAACACTTTGAGCAACTATTATAGGCGATTATTACAGTTTTATAAAGGTAAATACATTTTATGTTAATGTTCAGTCTAGAATAAATGATCAGCTATTACTCACAACCTAAACATTAGTTAATATTTTATACAGATAAGAATATGCATTTTTGTGCGTCTGTTTTATTTTTAAATAAAGCTAAATTTCAATACCTATTATTAATTTTTTTCCTAAGTAATTCACATAAGTCTTTTCAGAATTAAATGTTCTACAAATCTGTTTAAGAAAAAAATGACCTTTATTTAACATTTATGGAAGTAATCTTACGTTAAAACACAAAAATGTGTTATTTCTTTGCACCAATTCTTGTGTTTTACGTAAGATATCTCTGAAAGTATTGCATTTACAGCTCTGGGACGAATTTTAATAAATTTGTCAGATATAAAAACATAAAAAACAATCGTATTTGTATCTTTGTAACTACCTTTACCATTTTATACGGCCTGACTTCACCAAGGGTTCTGAAATCCGGGCGAAATCTTTCGCTAGGCGTAACTCGCTAACGAAGCGTTTCCGGGCATATGGTTATATGAACTTTTTTACTTGTTTTTAGCTATAGAATAAGCTCCCGAGAGATTGCCGTTTAGTTTTGAATCACCCTGTCTGTATATACAGGGTGATTCATGAAGTTCTCCCCCCACTTCTACAGCACATTTTACTAGTAAAAATAATGAAAAAATGTTATATAAACATAGGTCCGAAAACGCTTTGTTAGCGAGTTACAGCTAGCGAAAGATTTCGCCTGAATTCCTGGGTAAAGAGTAAAATAAAGCCATACTGAACTTTTGGAAAGGTTAATTAAGAAAGAAATATCGTGGATTCTTATGTATTTTTACCTGATAAAGCTAATAAAATAGGTTTCAGAACTGTACCTGTAGTAGTTTTTGAGGGATTCAGGGTTAAATGCAAAATATTGGGGCACGAAACAATGTTTTTTTAAGTTTGATGTACAATAACTTTGTTAAATTGGTAATAAATACATAAAATCAACAAACATTTAATTTAATTCTGAGACAATTGATATAATCAAAGTCTAAAATAAAACAGAAATAAGTACCAAAAAATCGATTTTATTCAGTATAATACATTACTAGTTTTAAGCAAAATTAATCAGGTTGGGCCAACCGTACGCACCTTTTTATAATAGATGTTCGAAAATGAGGCCATCATTATCAATACATTTTGCAGCACGTTTGTGTATTGCTTTTGTTGCGTTTCTTAATTTTTCAGGACTTCCCTGTATCTGCACAGCCGAATCCATAATACGGGCAATTAATTCATCACGAGAATTCACTTTTGTCTTGTATACAATGTCTTTCATCCATCCCCAGATGCAATAATCCAATGGAGATAGATCTGGTGATCTTGGTGGCCAAGGGTGAGGCCCTCCACGACCAATCCAGTGTCCAGGAAATTGATGATTTAAGTAAGCAGAAACGGCACGTGAAAAGTGGGGAGGTGCTCTGTCATGCTGGAAGTACAAATTTTGTCTGAGATGTAAAAGAACATTCTCTAACAGCTGCGGCAACTCTTCTTGAAGGAAATGCAAATATAACTCAGCATTTAGGCGTCCAGGTAATATGAAAGGTCCAATCAGCCGATTGTGCAAAAGGCCACACCAGACATTGACGCTAAATCGGTGTTGAAAGTTCTGTTCCACTACCTCATGTGGATTTTTTTCTGCCCATGAGTGTTCATTGTGCACGTTATTGACACCATCCCGAGTGAATTGTGCCTCATCCGTAAACAAAATACGCTTGTAGAGTTGATTATTAATATTCAAAAAGTTGCAAAACTCCAAGCGAAGCGGACCATCCCCTAGCTGTAGATGTTGAACCTTTTGTTTATGAAACGGATAAAATTTGTTTCGATTAAGTGACCTCCACACCGTTGACTGCGAAACTCCTATCCGCCTAGAAATACGTCATGTACTTACACCTGGACTGCGATGAACAGCATTAATAACAATATCATCATCAAGTTGGACAGCTCGTTCATAATTGGTTCTAGTACTTGGTAGTGATCCTGTTTCCCGAAGAGTACGAAAAGTTCCTGAAATTGTTTTGGTATCTAGAATCCTCCTATTAGGGTAACGTAGTTCATATTCTTCTACAGCAGCTCTAGCATTACCATTACAGTAACCCAAAATAAAAACCATATCAGCGTATTCCTCTGATGTAAATAAGTAAGACATTTTTTCGCTGAATAAACAATCGAATTATAACTCACAGAAAAATTGCATTTAATAACACGATTCACAGAACCCGATCTCCTGCTGTAGCTTGCAAAACACCACTAATACACAGTTCTAACGTAACAGTACAGAATACCATTGTTGATCAGCTGTTATTCGTGCGTTACCAACTTAGAAATTAATAAAACAAAAAACTGCATTTCGATGATTAGTAAACAATAATGGGAAAATGTTTGCTTCATTTATTTTCAAACATTTGATGTAAATTTTTATTAAAAAAAAATACAACGTAATAAAACATGATATTTTTATTTACAAACAAATTTATTTAACCGTTAATCTTGTTTTCTCAATTTATCTCATCATTAAGGAACAAACATTTTGTTTTTGTTTTATTTTAACTAAATACCGTACGGTATTTCTTTACAGCTAGTAATGTATTATACTGAATAAAATCGATTTTTTGGTACTTATTTCTGTTTTATTTTAGACTTTGATTATATCAATTTTCTCAGAATTAAATTCTCTACAATTAATGTTTGTTGATTTTATGTATTTATTACCAATTTAACAAAGTTATTGTACATCAAACTTAAAAAAACATTGTATTGTGCCCCAATTTTTTGCATTTAACCCTGAATCCCTCAAAAACTACTACAGGTACAGTTCTGAAACCTATTTTATTAGCTTTATCAGGTAAAAATACATAAGAATCCACGATATTTCTTACTTAATTAACCTTTCCAAAAGTTCAGTATGGCTTTATTTTACTCTTTACCCAGGAATTCAGGCGAAATCTTTCGCTAGCTGTAACTCGCTAACAAAGCGTTTTCGGACCTATGTTTATATAACATTTTTTCATTATTTTTACTAGTACAATGTGCTGTAGAAGTGGGGGGAGAACTTCATGAATCACCCTGTATATATGTGTGTGTGTGTGTGTGTGTGTGTGTGTGTGTGTGTGTGTGTGTGTGTGTGTGTGTGTGTGTGTGTTTTCTTTATTCAGATGTACGTCACATTTATTTTCCTACGACTATTGCAATTTAAGGGAATGTTGGGTTACGTAGGTTTTTAGTTGATATTTCAAGAATGTTATTTGCTATTTATTGATTTTAGTGTTTTAAATATCAATTAACGATTGTTTACAAC
Organism: Homalodisca vitripennis; assembly: GCF_021130785.1. Lineage (NCBI taxonomy): Eukaryota > Metazoa > Arthropoda > Insecta > Hemiptera > Cicadellidae > Homalodisca > Homalodisca vitripennis. Next base: position 60,943 of record NW_025778909.1, on the reverse strand, counting down.
TAGATTTTGTTTCTTTCAAACATAGTTCGTAACTGTTTATAAAAGAATTGTATATCCAAATTATTTTAATTACTGAAAGATACATCCGATTAAATATATAGAAATGTATGGAAGTGTCATAGTTTTACCAATGAAATTTAAAAATAAATAGTACATCTGGAATGCATACTTTACTATATTTTTATATAGGTAAAGTTTTTTCTATTAAAATCACGCTAAAGTCAATATAAGATAAAATAATATATGGAAGTAGTTTTTACTCGAAATACAGGATGTACACGTTTGCTAGCCACAATATTAAAATAAGCAGGGTATGTTTGTGTACTTGGGAAACCCCTAAATTGTATAAAAACATATGTAATATTGAAGTAGCTCTAAAACTTTGACATTTCACAGTTTCCCTGAGTGTAGCGTTGACAAATGAATATCGCAAATTAATTAATTTTACCACTTGCGGCCACTATTACTCACTCAGAACGTTCCGCTGCTAATCACAATGGCAAAAAAATATTTCCATTTTTATCGTTGACAGTAAACTGTTTACGGCCTTATTAGGAGTCAGATTAGTATATAAATGATGATTATACTGACAAAGAGAACTTAGTATTTGTAAATAATTTATGTCCCAGTGTCATAACAATTATTTTTATTTCATTGTGCATATTATTTAAAGCACACTACAAGTATTGATTGAGATTAAAAAAATAAACAGATGCAGATACGCTTTATAATTCAAATAATGTTTCGATCCACATTAATTAAATAAGTTGGAACAGTCATCTTACAGCAATAAAACACAAGAGTGATTCATAGTTTAAAACTTTTGTCGGATATTATTTCATTTATGAAAAAATTTAATGAAGAAGTCTCCTAACGAATAATATGGTAACGCGTTTGTTATTACTATACGCATATTTATGGTAATTATAGTGTAATTCGAACATTTCTACGGCATTTAACAATATTTGAAATACTTTAACCCTTAATCACGTAAGAAAAATGCCTTCACTTAATCACAACTCATAACCAATTCCCCATTTTCTCAAAATCTTAAAAAAACTATTTTATTACACGTATGCCAGAAGGATAGATTATAAAAGTAACGCAAGTTAATTAAGATCCAAGGCTCTAAAGAGGGTAGAAATGGGGTTCCACACACACGTTATTCACTACATATACGTAAAAAACATATTTTATAGAAGATCTATCACCAACAGAGGCTTAAAGAATAATGCAACCCTTAAGAGATATTGTTTTTATTTCAAACTTCCCGCTGTCCTAGACCAATGTAGCTAAAGACATATGTATCTACAAGTAACCTCGTGTGTTTTTGAAGGCCAACGACCAATAGGAACTGTAATGGCGTTGTAACTCCTATAGAAACCTTTTTCATCATCACGCTGTCGTAATGGTGAATCTTGACATTTATGTATTATACTCTAAACATAATACTTTACTCTAGAAGGATATTACAATGGCAAAAAGCAGTTGCTTATTGATAAAAGTATATTTTCCAGACCAGTGTTTGTACTGTATATACTTTCAGAATTAGAAATAAGACAAAAAGTCTAAAACCACCAAAATATGTTATTCTAGAAGTAGATTTGTGTAGATGAAGTTGACTATTTTTGACCAAAGAACTTTACACTCCCATAAATCCTGATAAGGGTAACAATGCAAACGCTTCTACTGCAGAAAAATAAAACTTTAGACTAAAATTAAGTGAGCCTTAGCAGAAGTAGATTTACCCATGTAGATTTTTTAGATCTACATTTTAATAATATTATAAATGTAAAAGTGACTTTGTTTGTTTATTTCGTCTTTTTGCGTAAAGTATACAACCGACTGTACTGAAAGTTTACATGAAGATTATTACGGTACCTGGTATGAATATAGGTCTACTCTTATTTCAAAATTCCATCCAATCTACGCCCCAATGGTCTTTAAATTTCCAAAAAATCCCATGGTGCTCACTTCTATTACGGAATATGAATAGAAAGACCCTGTCAAATATAACTAACTAGTATGTGTAAACATTGCTTTATGAAAGCACAACCATATGTTTAAATGATACAATATTTATATTATTTTCAAAAGTTTGACACGTATATTGTGTAAATACTCTAAGGAGTAACCATTAGTTTTCACGGCCGTTTTAAGTATTCATTGTTCAGTTAAGTAATCTTAAGTACTCGACATTAATGTGCTAAAACAAAAGATGGTTAGGATGTGACTCCGAACAGTTGGTAAGAACCGTGCTAGATGAAAGTTCGATGAATTAAGAATGTTAACCAATGCATCAATCCCAGCTCTACATGTTCCAGAATACTAAAATTATATTCAGTTAATAAATAAAACGAATAATGATGTCATTGATATTGTACGTTTTCTTTATATATACACCAAATATTAACTATTACATATAAGGTGCTAAAAATAAAAAATCTGGATAATTTTTATTGCAGCGACATTATTTACACTGTATGGCCAGCATCAATACGCGTTTTCTGTATTTCAGACATAATATACAAGTAATACACAATCACGCCTCTATCGTTCATCGCTAATGCAACCCACTTTGTACAGCGGAGTTAGCCTTTTATCTAAGTTTTATAAACAATTTAAAGACTGTAAAAAACTCCATGTTAATCGTTTTTTGACGAAATTAGTCTTCTCTAATGTGCGTTATGTATTTTATTGATTGTAAAGAAGGTAATATCAATCATGTATGGAACAAAAAATACCACGAAAGAATTAAATTACAATGGCTGTAATTATACACTTTCTGACGAATTTTCTTGATCGTGTCAACAGGCAAACTAAACATTCGCGTTGGAAATATAACTTACTCAAACCAGCAGTCATAATACACAATATGCAAGGTCTACTAAATTGTATGCAAAGACGGGGTAGCTGCTAGCAGTGCAGATGTATAAGATAAAGTAGACTAACTTTTACTTTACATTTCAAGGATGTAATGAAACCTATCTTAGCTGTCTCAGAAGTAGATCTAAAAAAGAAGTTTTCACCAAAATCTGAATTCAATTCCATATTATGAAAATATGCAAGAGTATACTATGGTTATATCAAATCTCTTAGATGACAAGAGACTTTTATTTTATTCAAATATTTGTAAGATGCCCAGTTTTTTTTATATTTTCTTATGTATTACTAACAGGAAACAGACAATAAACAAATAGTTATTAAGGAAACTTTTCAAAGTAATTTACATGGAATATTGTTACAAAGAGAAATTAAGTTTTACTCCTGTGTGTAATTCAACTGGAAAATGTTTAGAAAGCTAAATTAAACAATAACGAATTACACAACGATGTACATCAATTGCTGAAATGGGAGTTGTAATGTACACAATAACAGTGAAATATTTACCACTTCTAATTTCACATTCAACTGTATTTAATTGTTTTTTAGCCTAATTCCAGAATAAAGTTTTATTTAATTTTTCCAATTTATATTGCACTCAAAAAGTTCTCGTTAATTTTTTTAGAAAATGTGTTAAAAATTCGCAATACCTTTGGACCAAATATTTGTTCAGGAATATTTACGAAAAGTAATTCAAAATTATCTGTTTGTTCCCGCCTCTTGGCGAGATCTGTGGGCAGGGATTTTGGGGAATTTATCTCATTCATGTCTCATTGGATGACGCGAGGGAAAGCTCTGTACGAGCTTCTCTAGTCAAAGTGGAAATACTAAGGTAGACAGAAAGTAAGTTTAAACAGATGGATATTGAAGCATTGTAAACAAATTAAATTTCCGAGATAAATATGGATATATTTCTTCATACAACAACATTTAAATTAGAACCAATTAATATTATGTAACTTTTGCATCTCTTACCCATGAATACTGAAATAACATGTATCCGATATATGCATAATTCTTTTTTTAAATATCACAAGGTTCCATTGTGTTACATCACAAATATCTTTACTAAGAAGGCTTGAATTTGAGAATTGCATATGAAGCTGCAGATAATTACTTTTTTAATATAATTATAACTGAATTAATAAAATAAGACTATTTAATTTATTGTTATCATTAGATAATTATTAGCAGTCTCGATTAGATTTTTCTGATATAACACTTTTCTATTTGAATTAAGCCTTAAGTGTAACTAATTAATAACATAATCAATATACCGTAAAATAAATAAGTAAAAGAAATAAGTAAAATAAAATACCATGTTTTTGCAATGCAGATACAAAATGACTCAAAACGAAGTTGCGATATATTAATTTGAAATTTTACAGTTTATAGGTATAGGAGAATTAACTAGCAACGTTTATGTAACTAATTTGAGAAATAAATATTCGATCTTTTTAAAATTAACTAACCAACATTAACTATATTTTAATTTCCTAAAATGATTTAGATTTTTAAAATTAATGTTAGTGTCCAGAATCTTGGCATTTAATTTAATTTTAAGAAATATTTAATAGTAAAACTCATAATTTTACTACAATTTTATAATTAATTTTGTGTATCTTATCACTCTGATACTAGGAAGTACAATAACACAGTTTACAGTGATAGTCCAAAATACTTCCTGAAGTATACAAAATAAATAAATTTATTGCATGGAAAATTTATAAACTTCAGCAAATATAAGTTTTGATGGTGCTCAAACTTTTATGTTGGTATTTTGTTTAAAGTAACGTCACACATTCAAGCATAGAGGAATGGTTACAATATATCAACTGGATGCCTACTAGGGTATAAGCGTAGTAAGTTAATTTGTTGGGAGACCGTAGTAACCTCAAACATCGCCCCTCAAGTACCCGCTCACACCTCCCACAATAATAACCCCCTCTACCACCCGCCACCACTATCAGTTTCATGACGATGTTGTTCACGAGATATTATTGATTAAAAGCAGTCGTCTCAGCGGAAACCTTAATGCGGTTACTCTCCCTTTTATTTCATTAATTCAAAACGAATACGCAAGATTTAGATGAAACAACCAATTATTATTTCCTATTATGCATCTCACAAGAAATAAGTACGGATAAAATAGTGATTGAAGATAGTGAGGATCGTGGGTAGGACAAAATCACGTCGTTTTGTATCTTCTAGATCATCATTGTCATTTACTAATTCCAAAGAATATTTATCCCTTTACATTTACTGTATTTTTAATTAAGACTAACAACAATATCTCTATGTTTACATGAGTCTTTTTTATCAACCGTCCCCAAATTATATGTCTATTTGTATTTTAATTTAAGGCTATAGAAAAAGTAAAAACACTTAAACCACTGTAATATGTTATTTGTGTAATTGTTTAAAGTATTTAACAGTATTTTTATAATATGTACAACGTATTGTTACTAAAATAATTAACAACACTTAATAATATCAAAAGATGATTTAATACTGACTTCAGACTAAAAATAGAAATTTTCAATGCGATTGTGGTGCGTTCCCAACCAACTTGATACTGTAAACTTTTTAAATACACCTGTTTAAAAAAACTTTAAACATACCTAGTAAAATGGATATTATGATGCTAAGAACGAATATGTTATTTTATATTATATTTACGTTTTAAAGGTTTACTATATATTTTTTTTTTAACAGCGCTTGGCCGTATAAAATTAAACAGGTTTGCTCTCTATTTAGCATTTGTATTTATTTTTAAACCGTTTATCGTTGTGTTTATTCTTATCATCTTGAATAGATGCCAAATGAATTTGCAAACAAATTTAGAACTGGGTAACTTTTTATGAACTTATTTCGAACTTTCTTTGATGAAAACCCTTCCTTATCAGATACCCAAATTGTTTTACCTCAAGTATAGTTTATAAAGACACCCCTTGAACCTCCTTTAATTTAATAAATTTCACAAAATAAAACTACTTATTTCCAGTTGAACATTTGTAGCATTGACATCGAAATAAGAAACAAAATACTAACATAAAATCATTGTTTTCATTACCCGATTCTAAGTCTGTATCAGAGGAGGAATTTACTAGATTTACTAGTAAGGGCACTGAAAAGCTTAGGATATAAGACTGAAGGATGGGTTTGTTATTGGTTTATTAGCTCAACTCAAAATTTAACAAAATTTAATTACAAAATTTTAATAGGATAATACAAAAAAGAACTAGCTACTTTTTTACTTGGAACTACTTGACAAATTGTACATAAATGTGTTGCTATACTATTTAATTACATATTAGCAAAGAAACCCATGAAATATATCCCAGTGTAGAGAATAAATTCTCTCTTCTCAATCCCCGTCATATAGCACAGAGGTTTAATATAAATGAATATTCAAATTCCTTCCACAATATATTTTAATAATAGAGGGTTAGACCACTACACAGGTTTTTTAACAATTTATCGGGTAGTCATATGGAAAACGAGGTTTAATAAGGATATTAGTTGCAAAATAACCAAATCTAAAATAATTATTAAATTTATAATAGTATAAGTATTATTATGTAGTGTTGATAATAGTAAAATCAACACCACATAACAGAATTCATGGAAAAGGAGGTGAGTCGTGATTTTTCTCCTTTTGTGTAATAATATAACATTTCTTCAAATAACTGACCTCAAATTCTCTGACCAATGTGTAAACATTTTTTTCGCCTCCTTTTTTTATTATTCATCACTGAACTATTTGAGCCACATTAACTGCACTATGCAGATTTCACAAATTAGAGTCTACATTAACCAATGAGAGCCGTAAGAGATTTCAATTATCCTTTTATTAATGAGTGAATTAATTTAGGATAAATGTTGCTAACACGCTAACTAATGGAAAATTATTATATCAACCAACCGATTACAATATTGCAGTGCAAAATATTGCAGTTTATTAAAATTTAAGATTAATCCAGTTTAAGATCAGAGTAGTGTTTCATGTTTTATTCAAAAACAACTTCAGATACTTTATTTAATGATAAATACATACCGAAACGAAATTGCATGTGAACAGCACAATAGTAGCCGAGTTTGTCGTCATAAGATTGTATTCACGACAGTTATTGGGAATTTTTCAGGCATGAAAAATAACTATTAACAAAGAAATAATTCACTTGGAGAAATTATTTAGAAACTTACAAAACACGTGACTACATGCAAAGCGGCATTCACATTTCCACTTTGAAGTTGACAGTATTTTATTTAGTGAATGATGTGCGATATCCAGGACGTGACTATTGTTGCCATATACAACAAAACAATTATTTAATGATTGCTTATGAAGACAAATCATTGAAATAAAACTAATAATTGGAAGGAGTAAATTTAGGGAACAGATATTATTATTAATAATATTTGATCCTTTAAAATTGTTAGTATAATGTAAAGAACATATTATTATTGGCTGAATATTAACTTGGGGGCACTAGACTATTGGCTGAGCACTCAAAAGGCCGGAAAAATTTCATTTATGTCCGTTTATCGACTTGTGTGTGTGACCACACGATATCTGAGGAACAAACTGACCTGAAGATTAAATATTTAGTATAAAGCTACATTTCGGGCTCAATGATTGTGTATTTCACTCTATAGGGTAATACTGAGCATTAGTTTTTACATTTGTGTTACGGGTAACCATGAGGTAAGTGAGGAACTAGAAAATGCCAGAATAACAATTTTATATATAGTAAAATTAATCTACTGAGTACAATCATGACATGTATCATGTGACACAGTAACGCAAGGAGCTATAGATTTTTGTTTATCGTGATTTTATACAATTATAATTTTATGAAGATATAAGTTTTTAAATTTCAGACATATTTACACTCAAAGAAGAAGTTGTGTACCAGATACATTATAAAAATATTTGAAACTTTTATGACAGAGTTTTTATACCTACAACACATTCAAATATAACAATAGAATTTGAATACAAAGGGAGGAAAGCCAGCAGATGACTTGGATGGGCTGCAATAAATAAGCCGCAGCGGAAAAAAGAGATTTTTTTTATATATAATTATTGTACATTCAGGGTCTTTAAATTGTATAGTTAACTGTAAATTTAAATTTACGCTTACCCTTTAAACCCAAATCATGCTGTGTTTATAATTGGTTAAGTGGTGTTAATACTTATATTCATGATATAATTATAATATTTCATTTATAATATTTAATTATTTTATAATATGAAAAATCAAGGTAGCTTTATATGACCTATCGTTATATTACTACAGGGTTTTGAAAATTATGAAAATTATAGCCCACTATTTATTATGATGCAAGTCTCCATCACCTGTCTTCGATTTTTACCTCAGTTTATATTATATATATATATATATATATATATATATATATATATATATATATATATATTATAAGCGTGTGTATGTCACTGAACTCCTCCTACCCGACTGGACCGATTTTGACGAAATCTTTATATGTGGTCAAGGGGATTCAAGAATGATTTAGATTGACAATTAGGTCCAATTTAAACCGTTTATTTAATAAATTGTTATTTATAACTTGATTGATGTTGAAGTGTTTTATATTGTATCCGACAAAGAGCGCTACTACACATTATAAAAAGTTTACTGATACTTAACAGCTGTTCACATTTTCAGCTGAAGTTCATCAAAGAGAACAGACATATTTGTTAACATTTAAATTTGGTAAAATACTAATCATTCTTAATTTCTTGATCAGCGTTGAATGCAGATTTCAAAGACGAAGTTGTTTAATTTTACATTTAGATTGCGCCAACTATTAAATAATCCATATAGTGCAATGCAAATGCTAATTATTCGTTGTCATAAAAAGTACCTTATTTTATAAAGCTGTGAGTGTTTGCACATAAAGTAATAAAATCTGGTTAGCTCCTTTAACATTGTGTATGACATTTTTACTGTACTTATAGAAAAGCAAATTGGGATAACACACTCTTGCCCTTATACTAGAAGCATATACCCCTTATACATATTTATTGATCGGTAAAAATATCAAAATCATATTATCACCAATCATATGTTTAATTAATTTAAGTAGCATTTTAAAGATATTGATATGTATAGCCTTTAAAGCATAGATTAAGCATAAACGTATAAAAATATATCACTTATTTATCCAATAGTTTCTGAAATCACCTTACAGCACAGAGGTTATTCAGATATAAAATTTGAATTTTTTCGTTAAATATACTTTTAACTGAAACTTTTAGTAAATATTAAGTATGCATGTGTCACTACAAATATCTAAGGCCAGATGTATATAAAAATGGGTATAAGTATACACTTTTTGAAATATTTTCTTCATCGTGGCAGCATAGCAAACACAACCATGGCGTAGAAAATATAATTCTTTCAAATCAGAAGTACTCACCTACATGCAGCGTAAAGAATAAGAGCCATTAGCAATTTTGCTTATCAATTGAAGCTGTCAATCATAGACACTAACATAATACTTAACAAAGAAAAGCTTACTTCCATTCCTAAACTGCACAGAATCCTACCATGCATTAATTCATTACTTGCTATTGTATTTGACTTAAGGATTCCTCCACACTTGCCTAAAATAGTTATATTATTACTGAAATCGCTGGAGCAATTCAATAGCTATAATGGAATGTTAGAAAAAAATTCGAATCTTATAAATAACGTTTTAATTCTACGACTTCAGGGTCCCAAAACACCATTCTTTCAATTTAAATCTAAAATTAATCAGGAGATTGGAATAGCTTTGAGTGACTTTCAATTATCTCAGGAGTGTTTAGAATGTCGTAGAAAAAGAATGCGTGAATATAATGTCTTCTTATTCAACAGAAAATTCCGTGCGGAAGCCGCGGGTAACTACTAATATTACTGTTAAACTCCCCTCTTTCAGGCTTGATTTAATGAAATGGGAATATTTTATACTAATGAAACTTCATCCAGATAATGATGACTGCCTCACAAGTGTCCGTGCGTTTATTGAATGCAAATAAATTCAAGGACTCTCACAATTGCCTAGTAATATTGACGGTAACTACCATTAATACAAGAACTCTTGAAGGAATTTTTATATTATAAGGTTTCTTAACAACTATAGGACACAATAGTTTCCAAATTAGGTCTATTAATGATGGGAATTTATGGTTGATAAAACCATTTGTCCTAATAAGCTCAGAGGTCTACTAGCGAATATCACTGCCCAAATAAGTTTAGTGAAGTTTACATTATTTAGGCTTAAAAAGAAACAGGATTAGTGATGATTTCTAACAATAAATTGTGATTTGACGGTTACTTAAGGGTTTTTTATAACCCGTTTGAAACATTTCAATTATTCCAAATACAATGGCTATACTTAATAAATAAATTACATCAAATCAATACTTAACGAATAAATAATAATAACTTATTTACATGATAAATCACACTGTGATTTGATAAGAAAGGGAGGGGTTTATGGTTATCCTTAATCAATCTTAAGATGTTTTTATAGTCTAAACAAATAACTTGTGAGATTTAGAAGAACGATTTTTATTACTGTATTATAAATTATATTACAATGAACAGTAATAAAATTATAAAGAGCTGGATACGAAATGCAGCAAACCTGAATTCATTAATTAGCAACCCCAACGACTTCATAGTGTTGAAATATAGGTGGGAGAGGACGACAATATAGTGGCAGGAAACTGGAATTTGGATACCTGATAAGTATCTTAAAAGGAACTTCATACAGGACAGCAGCTGCAAACTGGAATTTAGATACCTGGTGAGTATCGTCAACAAAACTTCATGTTTAAAGTTCAGACTGGATGATCAATAACTGATGAGTACCCACATTGAAATATCAGACTGGACTAGCAATAGTGCAGCGGCTGCAAACTGGAATTTAGGTACCTGGTGAGCGTTTTCAATGGAACTTCAGACTGGATGAGCAATAATAAAGTAGCTGCAAACTGGAATTTAGGAACCTGGTGAGTATCCATAACGAACCTTCAGATTGGAGAGCAATAGTGTAGCGGCCACATATTGGAATTTATTTAACTGAGGAGTATTCATAACAGGACTTTATATTGAATGAGGAATGATGCGGGAGCCGCAAAAAATAATTTAGTTACCTGGTGAGTATCTTCAAAGGAACTTCATATTGGATTAGCAATACTGCGGCGGCTGCAAACTGAAATTAAGGTACCTGGTAAGTATCCTCAAAGGAACTTCAGATTGAAGGAGCAATATTGTAGCAGCCGCAAACTGGAATTTAGATACGTGGTGAGTATCCATAACGAACCTTCAGATTAGAGAGCAATAGTGTAGCGGCCACAAATTGGAATTTATGTAACTAATCAGTATTCATAACAGGACTTTATATTGAGTGAGAAATGATGCGGCGGCCGCAAAAAAGAATTTCGCTACCTGGTAAGTATCTTTAAAGGAACTTCATATTGGATTAGAAATACTGCAGCGGCTGCAAACTGGAATTTGGGTACCTAATGAGCATCTTCAATGGAACATCAGACTGGATGAGCAATAATGCAGCAGCTGCAAACTGGAATTTAGCTACCTTGTAAGTATTCATAACGGACGTTCTGATTGGAGAGCAATAATGAAGCGGCCGCAAAATGGAATGTAGGTAACTGGTGAGTATCCACATTGAAATTTCAGACTGGATTTTCAATAGTGGAGCACCTGCAAACTGAAATTTCGGTACGTGGTGCTGAGTATCCTTGGGATAACTTCTAAGTGTTGGATCAGTAGTCCAGAGGTTACGAAGCAGAAATTTAGCATTTAGTTTGATCTTCTGTTGGACTGTGGTGAGTTTAGATGTTTGTCGTTGGCTGTTTTAGTACCCTCCCTGAGGCCTTTGATTCTTTTTTTTTGTATTTCTTCTTTTCATACTAATTTTTAGTTGCAGTGGTAACTAATTTTAATAAATTGCCGTTACTACGGCATTTGGAATTTCTGAAGTCGTCTCATTCTCTGTTATTCGCATTTTACAAATCAGAATATAATGCGTCAGGATTTGTACTAGATTGTCTCATAAATTTATCCAGACATTTCTTATGTAACTTTTAAAATTGAATGATTTTACCTAAATATTTCTATGGTTACAAAACTTTCTAATTGTTAATTTGAAAATGACCGGAATGAATATTGTTTATTTGTTTAAGTTCTATCCTTACAAAGTAACTCCAGTTACAGTAGTCATGTAATAATGAATAAATACGATATTTATTTATTTAATTAGATTGTTTCAGCTACTCTTAGGGGAAAGCGATAACTCTTAACAAAATTTACCCATCAATAAAATATTCAAAGTAAGAAATACTGAAGTATATTATTACTGTAAAAGAGTTAGGTAAATATTACATTAAATTATTACTATCATAAAAAAATGAGATATTATTTTGCAGAGGACTTACCCTCCTTAAAATATTAAAAAACATCTACTTGTTATAATGAGAAATTCATATTTTCATAAATAATGCGACTCAACATTATTTTTATAAATACCAAAGGTTAAGTTGAGTTAAATAAAATATTAAATTTGGATGGATATCTTTATGTAAGAGTTTTTAACAGTTTGACTATGTGGAAGGTGAGTGTTTCCTTACCTTAATGTGGCATGCACCGAAAGCAGGATTAGTAAGAGCAGTAAAGGTTAGTAAGAGTACTAAAGTTTACTCAGTACAGAGCCGTAGTGAAGATGTTAAAAAATAATGGTTATATTTAAATGATTAATTTACAAAGACTCGAACCGTTAATTCTCAAACTGAAATGAACAATACTTAATAGGAAACAATACTTCATGGTTTGGAAACACGGTCACAAAACCCTAAATCTACCACTAAACGTTTTTGTTTAAAGAGGGCAGATTCTTATAAAATTCACCCGCGCGCGCGCGCGCGCGCACACACACACACACACACACACACACACACACCACACACACACACACACACACACACACACACACACACACACACACACACACACACGTACACCCACATACGAATTTGACGATGTTTTGGGTATGTTGAAGGGGATCCAAGAATGGTTTAGATTCACAATTTGGTCCAATTTAAATAGTTTATTTATTTAATTTTGTATTCAAAAATGTTTGTTCATGTTGGAGTGTTTTACATTGGATCCGGAAGATTGTGCTACAATACGTAATACAAATTGAACTGATACTTAACAGCTGTTAACATTTTCAGTTGAAGTTAATCAAAGAAGCATAATCAATGATTGTAAAGTACTTGGTCAGTAGTGTAATGCAGATTGCAAAGACGAAGTTATTTAATTTTTAAGTTTTCAACAGGAATTTGTGTACGAAGCCGCGGGTAACTGCTAATATGTATAACTTAAATTCACCCTGTATATATGTGTGTGTATCTTGGACATATAGAACTTTATATAACATTATTTTAACGTATTTGTTTCCTTATTCTAAGTGAGCGTATAAAGACAAGATGGCTTAACTAATACTGAAACCTAGGTTCTCGGATGTACGAGATGAAACAACAAAACCGAACTACAATGTATCGCAGCCAGATTAGATCAACTTGTAAATTATTAGTTTATAATAACCATTTAAATTTAATTCGGAGAGTTCAATTCCACACTTTATCCATGCTCATAGAGTAAACATAAAATTCAAAACTTATTAATAACAATTAATAAAAAAAGTTTTCCTAATTACGAGAACGACTGGGTCAATTTTTGCAGATTTTTTTTTGTTAAATATTTTAAAATCCGAGAGAACTACAAGAGATGTTACTTGGAATATTTTGTAATTATGGAAAAATGTAGTATATATGTAGCATAATTCTAACTAAACAGAAAATTAACAGCTGTAAATACCTTCAGACGAAGTTGCAAAAATAGGCTGAAACACCTATTCCTTGTATTGTAATTTATAAAATATTAATTCAACAGTCCTTGACTAGTATTGTAATATTGATAGTAAATACATACTAGTGAACTAACTTCACTCCAGATTGCACCAGTGATGAATTTAAAAATGTAAAACATTTTCCATAATGCATGACAACGCCAAATCTTACAAATGATTATTTCATACATCAGCAAAATCTTAATAAGAAGTTCTCTCCTATACCGGTAGTAGATATGATCTAGGTATGATTTCGCGAAAAACCTTAACAATATTCTCAGTCCTACGAATTTATCTATATTTTCTTCACCGGGACAACAAGGTTAAAGTAATCCATGGCCTTAAAATATCTTGGAGAGAAATTACATTACAAAAGCCAGAATTAGTCGCATCTTCAGTAAAGTATATTTTTGAAAGCTACTTACTTATAGAGAGTTTTGATCAGGGAAATAAGGAAAACTGAACTGTTACACCGTAAATGATAATGTAAGGTCGAAATTAAACCTGTTAACCTAAGTAGGCGTTTCAAACCTACGTTCGTACATATTTATTTCTTCGTCAAGACAAAAAGGCATTTTATACTATAGCACTGGAAATATCTTACACTAGATGTACATAACATGGATTGAAGTAAATTACTTTTGACCGAAGTAGATTTCCAAGACTAATGTATTTGTATTTTATTCATTGGGGCAATAAAGTAAAACTTATTTCCTCTTACAAATGGAAAACATAATATAAGATTCAGGGTAAACTCTGGTATACATAACGATTATCAGTGAAATATAATGTAACTTGCGTATGTCTATTGTTATTTTACAATTTTATAGATTTATATTTTATTATTATTTTTGCTGTGAAGCTTTAGCTAAGTATTATAATGATTTCAATTTTTAACATTGCGTATGAAGCAGAAAGAAATATGTAGTAATTGTATAAATTTAAGTTCTATTACGGTTACAATCCGTTATATTTCATATATTGTACTTGTATTTATGTTTTAAAATAATTTTAAATGGTGGTATTCCAAGACATTTAAAAATGATTAAGAACATTTTAAAATCCGGGATAATGAAGTGCTAAACACCTTAACAAGTAAATAGTTAATTTTTGTATAATCTTTATATGAATACATTTTTATTCAATTATTTCGGTAAATTGATTTAAAATCCTGTTCAACAATATCGTAAGCGATAAAATATAACATTTAGAGGTATATACCTTTATATGGCTATCTTTAAATGGGTTTTATCATATCGGAATGTTTTCATACATTTCATGTTTTAGAACTAAGCCCAAGAATATGAATAGATAATACAAGTATTATGAGAGTCTAATTTTAAAGGTAAATCTATAAATAAATTATTTATCTTAACATAAAGGTTTGAATAATAGATTTTTGTAGCGGGTGAACACCTAGTAATTATTACTAAAAGTATATTTCTTTTTATTCTATCGAAAAGAAACAAATTATCTACATTTTCAAAATTAGTTAGGTTAAATTAGCATTGTAACCCTGTCTGTGTCCTTTGGTGGATATTCTCAAAGGAAATAATCTTGTTATTAATGATCATAAGTTGTAATAATGCTAAAAAATGTTGATTAAGAGATGGTAGATTAAGATTTTAGACCGCCTATACGTCAAGTACTGTAGAGTCACTAGGCCAACCCAACCCCTAATAAATTGGGTGGTTCACCAAAGTTAATGAAACGTTAAATCACGCTTCAAATTAAGTTTCAATGAATTGATATATTGAGTGCTTGAAATCGATTTCATTTACAGTTCACTTAATTTTCCATCGCTTAAATACTCACCCTTCGCTATATATATACGAATTTGTACCAGAATTTGTGCTATTGTATATTAATTTGTACCAGATGTCCTTGCTTGCTTTATTTTATGATAGACATTTCATAGCTAAATTGCTGACCTTTGATGTTTAATGACCAAATAAACTAACAATTGGACTAACAATAATATTCATATTCCTGATTAAGGAAACGATTTACAATATACTTTGTGTCGCCTAGCATTCACGTGTTACAATTGTTATTTTATCATTATCCTTATTTCAGTAAGAATTAATTACTTCATTTCATTTTTCGCACTTGGACGTCCACACATGGCTCGACTTAATGGAATGGAAGAATTCTGGGATATCTAATGCCATTGCAGCGTCCTCTAAAATTTTATTCATTTTAGAAACAACAGCGTAGAAAAGAGTTTTTGACTTGCAGTAGAATATCAAGGGATTAATAATGTGTAAGATTTTTAACTATAGTCTTTGGAGATGACTAAGAATAATTCGAGACGCTTCTGTAAAATGGAATTTGTTATCATTACTATTATTTTTGATGGCATAAACCCCAGTTTAAAGCACAGAATAAAGTATGAGGTAAGGGTTTACGGAATGTCCCCATCAATAGCCTCGTGGCACTTATCCAAAACTTGGTTATTATGTGGTTCCTACATAAGAGTTCTAGCATAGAGATGGGGTATAGAGATACTGAGAGGGCATTTTTACTTAACAAGTCTTAGAGAATTTCTCTCCCCATATACATTATACATTTTTGTGGTTTGAATGATCAGGGTCGTATATATATTCTTAATTTTTATATTTACTATCCGGGGTTATTAAGAGGATTTATTCTTATTCTATTATCTTTTATTATTCTTCTTTATCTATTCTTCGGTTGGAATTTAGAAATACGACTAAAAACTACTAGTATTATTAATATATTCGTAATTTAATTTCAATAACCATTAGATCCCAAAATGTACTTGCTTCGCTGAGAATCGAACCCAAATCCTTCATCGGATGAGTGCGTTACCTACACCACCGAACCTTTACTTTTTACTATTCAATCTTTTGTATTAGGCCTTTCTATTATATAAGTGTTTAAATAACAACACGCAGCAACATAAAATAGCATGAAACATCATAATAACATACATAACATAATATCGGAAGTTCAAATTCCTAATAAAGAAATTTTAAATACATTTATTAATTTCAATAAACGTAGAATTACATAAATTACTTGCCCCACCTGGACATAAACCACGATCTTTCTAATACATTCCTGAAGGCCCCAACACACTATCGTGCAAGCTACCTATCTCTCTCTAGCACTGAACCAAACGTCGCGTCGTGCAAAGCGTCAATCCCACCATGCTAGTAAGTGTCGTCGACACACGAGCCTGTGACCTGACACGCTGGATGTTTTGTTGTCACATGTTAAATAGATTTCAAGGTGATTGTTGCTATTTGTGCTGCTGGTTTTCCTTGTTTAAATAAAAATAAAGTTCGTCGTTTGTGGCCCAAAAAGTGATTAGCCGAACAGTCTTACAAACTGAACGTTCTGCTAGTGAACCAAAGGATTATAAACATGGAGTGGGCGGAGAGTCCTTCAAAAGTCTACGTTGAAATATTAGGCTTATACTACTTAATTAATTATATCTCCTCACCTTACAAAATAATAAAAATGAGTGAAAAACAATTGAAACTGAAAACAAGAGGCAATAATTTTAGAACTAGTCTATTATAATACGTTACAAATACAGTAAAATAAAATAAAAATCTAAATGGATCGTTTACGTCCTGAACTTCTGTTAGATCGATGTCTAAACTATCTTCATCTTCATTACTGGGTGAATCACTCTTTTACCACTTGAAGGGACTAGACGAATGGTTTCTTGATAATATATAAAAAGAAAAAATTGAAATATCTTTAAAAGATGGCTGTTAAATCTCGTCCAAGCCACTTCCCATTTTTTGCAGTTTTTCAATGTTTTAACTCTCTTCGGAAATACAGATAGATAGCACAATTTCGATGTTTACCTAACCTAATATAATAACTAACACCTAAATAGGTACCTCATATGTGTATATATATAAATATGTATTAATAACATTACCAAATTACCATCATAAATTTTATTCTTGACGGGGTGGTCCAAAATATATAGCTATTTGTGAAATTATAACCCTAAAGTTATTATCTTGGACGTATAATTTTTCAAAACGCAATTTAAAACCTGTTTCAATGATAGAATTTGTAACATACTGGTTACGCGCGCCTGTCGCTGGTCAACTGAGGACTGTTGCCATGATCGCTCACGGCCCGCTACCGCCCTGGACTGAAGTAAACTCTTTTTAATTTGGACATACAATTGCAGGTTTATAAACTATTCAACTAAGCCGTTGTTATATTTACATTATTTATAATGTATTAGAATTAATTTATTAAAGGCAATGCTTTGTATTGACTCAGACGTATCAAAGAAGCTTTTAATTTTAATGAAATAAGTAAATAAGCTAAAAGCAGATTATTTTCAGAGACCCAAAAGAACCGTTAAAGTCATTTATTTATTACGGTAATATTAATAATAATTATTATTTTAAACAATACCATGGAAACAAATAGACCAAAATTTTTAAATCCTCATTTTTATACGATATTTAATTACGTAAACTAAAGTTTATAACAAACAGAGATTAATGAAGAAATCGCTATGTAATTTATGGAAAACCAGGTAGTCAAACTGTTTTTATATATATATAAATATATGTTAAATAATAGGTTGCTTCCCAATGTGTGAGATGAAAATAATGAATTGTATTACTGTAGGGGAGTCATTGGTTTGAGAATGGAAAATGCGTGGGAAGGAATGATAGACGATGGTCGACAGATTACATAAGAGCGCACAATAACTAAAAACGGACATACATATATATTAAGACAAACATATATCTTATTTATCTTTTATATATATATACATATATTTTATATATCTCACTACGTATATCATACAGATATCTTGAGACATACATATATCTCAAATTACAAGATATTCGTCGTTATAATAAATTACCCATAGGTCGTAAAAGACGGTTGCAACTTCAGAGAAAGATATTTAATTTTTTTAACGTCTCGATTTTATATAAAGATGAACTTTGACATATGTATGTGCATACCAGGACCGTAAATAAACCGTATTTTAGCGTAGATTATAAGGGCTGGAAGTTGTCGCTTTTTAACGTTTAAATTTTTAATCCCTTAACAATAAACAATGACATAATAAATACATACGGATACAGATAATTAACTAAAATATTTAAAGTTATCACAATATTTAATATTACTTCACTCAGGTTTGAAGTAATTCAACAGTTACTGGATATATTTATTTAAAAATTATAGATTGTTACTGAGAAATTTTATGTATGTCTTTAGTACTCTTAAGACCCCTTTCATTCTCCAAAGTCATAGCCCTTACAAACTGCTCTCTAAACTGAAAGTCCAATTATTCTAAAATGTATGAGGATGTTTGCATATTTAGTAAACACAACTTATTTTCATCAGTGTCTAATAAGTCATTTACAATTATTTTCATAATACGTACTTGTTATTACTACAAGATGATTACCGTCTTTTATACCCAATTAAAATAAAGTCTATAAGTTCTAAAATAACAGGGTATGGTGGGATGCAGGGATGGGGTTTTCTATGGCATTTAATATACTAGCTTATGTATATTAAGAATTAACAAATAACTTTATATATTTTGATTACAGGCGATCTTCAAAATTGGATTTCATCTATTGTACTTTCTTAGCCAGCAAGACGTTTCTTATTTTTTATATACTTTTTTTACTTACCTCAGGTTATCAAAGAATACTCCATTGTTAATACAGGAAAGTGCTTTAATATTCTACAAGAGAATTACAAAAACTTTAGTGCTTGAAGAATTAAATTCAGCCGGTTCTGGAGGTTTTAAGACTTTTATAGAACAGAAATAGTTATTGTATATTAATAATCAACTATCCAAGAGATAGTAAGAGACATTTTGACTAATACTCTTGAAATGAAGAGCAGAACTACATACAAAGATTTAATATAATTTCTTTTGTTTTCTGATATGGCTGGGGATATCCTATATATACCTTATTATTATATTTAGCTAATGTATATGGGTTTTGAATATTAAATATTAGTTAAACATCCTTCACATGAAATTAATATACATCCAATATATCGACAAAACAAATTAACACGAAATGAAAGAATTAAATATTTAGATTTTTGGAAAACCGTGTATACAAATATCGTAGGGTTGTACATTTGACTTTACTTGGTAATTACAACTCTCGTACATCATAGCTTTCACATCAATTGTAAATGTGAAACAAACTTAGTTTTTTTGCAATTTTAGTAATGTTTACTGCTTGTTATTTATAATTGACTCAACCTGCTATGGGATGAAATAATAAGAAGCTTACAATTGCTCACTAAATAATAAGACATTGAATAGTGAACTCTTGGTGGGAAGTTAAATGAAAATCTCGATTTAGCGATTCACTTTCCTGATCATATCATTAAAACGTTCTCTTCCCTTTAATTAACCATGTGCTTTATGCGGTACGCGGTTCTCAGAGAACATCAATACTACTTCGCCTGCTTTATTCATACCAACTTGAATGACGTCAAAACAAATCCATTCATTATAAACCATAATTCTGTCACGCCACACATCATTTGAAGCAATGCAGTACAAGTTTATTTTCAATATTACATTGAGTAGAGTATGTATGAGATTTTATGTTTCGTTCGTTGCAAGTTTAAATTTATTTTAACTAACATTATTGTTAAATAAAAATTCTAAACCTATTTTAATTTGATAATCATAACCCGACGTGAAAAATATAAATTGATAACGTTTTTAGTTTAATGTATAAATAACTTGCTATCAATACTTTCTCATAATTTTCTTAAAAATAATAATGATCTAGATTTCAATTTAATAATTAATGTCCCATCTTGTCTTACATCTCATTTCCCAACATTACTCTTGCATTACGAGTAACATTGTTATTAAAGTATTCTACATTTTATTGATATTAATAAATAATGAACTGGAAATTCCTACACGATAATAATATAGAAGCAGTGGACCTACCATCTTAAAAACTACACAGATTCTTCTGCCATCTTTGGTTATTATATATCAATGAAAAATATAATTGATTTAATATACAGTGATTAAAATGTATTAAACTCGGCAGATATATCATAAAACATACCGTCACCACGCCATGCCGTTCCCTAATCACGCCAGAACGTGCTCCTGCATATTAAATGTACTTCATAATTATTTTCTTCCGCTTACATTTTTTGCACCGATCTTCTGCCTATTTATTAATTTATTGTGTATACAATAATTTGGATTATACAATAATAAAGTAGTATTTGCAGATCGAAGTGTAACCTTTCCGAAAGAACATTACGTTCCGTCAGTCACTCAGTCTATCACTAGACGTACTGCTCAGTTCATTGGTGCCTTCCGTTCACAGTCAGTCACTCAGTCTAACACTAGACGTACTGCTCAGCCCGTTGGTGGCTTCCGTTCACAGTCAGTCACTCAGTCTACCACGAGACGTACTACTCAATCCACTGGTGCCTTCCGTTCATAGTCAGTCACTCAGCTATCACTAGACGTATTGCTCAGTTCATTGGTGCCTTCCGTTCACAGTCAGTTACTCAGTCTATCACTAGACGTACTGCTCAGTTCATTGGTGACTTCCGTTCACATTCAGTCACTCAGTCTACCACTAGACGTGCTGCTCAATCCACTGGTGCCTTTCGTTCTTACAAAAACCCTCCACCCCTAAGGACAAAAGGGGAGGTAGATTCAAGAGATTTACGACCAAGAACGCTGAGTAACAAATTTTAAATTAAGGAATTTGATGATTGGGTAGTCTTCGTGAATAGATGAGCTGGTAATGAATAAGACATATCCTTTTTTGTATAAATGATATTTGCAACAATAAAGCAAAACTAACGGTTGATACTCGGTATTTGTATTATAAATAACTAAAACTGTTTCAACGCACCCGAAAACATTTTCTTGGAAAGCCGATATTTTTAAGGTTATGTGTTAACGTTTAGTGTTAACAGGAATTAAAATTAAAATCTCCATCGCAAAAACAAAATTGTATAAGAATGCCTTGTGGATAGAATGTTTTAAGCGCCTGGTTTACTTTGTATCAAGGGAGGTACGAGTATATGATGTGTTTTGCATTAAAGTCGGTTATGCAATATGGGATGCTATCAGGCAAGATAGTTTGCATCTTATATGTGAGGTGAGATAGTGTGAGGTAAGGCAGCATAAAGTGTGGTGATGAGTATATTCCTTAATGGGCATTACTAATTAGACATGCTTAGGAGTTATTCTGTCCATTCCTTTGATGTTACATAAAAAAGCAACTGTTGAAGCCACATCTGTGATTTGAGTTACATTTAGAAAAGGGTAAGTAGCTTGGTAATATTAAAAACAATTTCACTGTCGTCTATCCATTTTCCTTCCAGGCCAATTATTTGAGGTGTTTTGTACAGCAAAATCAATTTCTTTATTAAGAATCAATTATCACTAATTAGTAAAATGATGTAAGGCAATTTGAAAGGTGTTCACTAACTTACTACTTGAGTTCGTTAACGTCGTGCATGTTATTCAGCACGATGGATCTGTTTTCCTCATCCTTTCGTAGAAATACATTGCCGTTCTTGACCCATACGTATGTGTAATTCTGTTTACGGGCTGGGCTGAGACTCTCGTTCATGTAGACGGTTTCTACAGGAACACTTGTCAGAACGGTGTCAATAGTATTCAGGTTCCTGTTGATTTTTCTCTTCCACAGCATTGTTTTTTTCATCTGTCTATATGATTCCTCTTCTCCTGACTTCTTTGGACCAAGGCAATGACAAGTATCAATATCATTCATACAGACTTAGACTTCTAGAACTGTTGAAATGGTCTTTAAAATTTCTGTAACGTATACTTGGTTAGATTCTGGTACTCCGTTAATCTCCAAGCAGTTGATTTTGGAATATTGATCAGCGACATCTAATTTTATTGTTGCTCAAAAGCTTTCACTTTAATTGGTAGCGCAGAATTCTCTTGTCTGAGATATTCACAGAGTGTTTCTTACTTAAATTAAGGTGGCTGTTAGTTTTTTTACTTTTTCTACCAATTCTGTATTACTTTCGTGGCAGTCATCATCTGATTTTCCTAGCTCGTCATTAAGCGGTTCAAACTGCTCTTCAGTATCGCTTTTCAGTTCATCCTTAATTTCACGTAAGAACTGCATTATTTCTTCATTACTAACTCTTGTCGTGCATTCATCACGTAGGCTTAATCTTCGTACTTTGGGACAAGTTGGGTATCTACAGGGTTGGTTCACTAATACGTTGGATTTAATGTCCTCTTTAGTTAGATCTGCAGGGCACAGTATGTACTCGTAGCACAGAATTTGTTTGTAAATTTATTACATACACAATACTTTCCACTAATGACTTTAGCCCAATATAAAACAGTCTATCAAGATAACATTCAAATAAAGCAATTTCTATCATTTCTTAACTTAAAACTATAGTAGCGTTGGAACTTTAAAAAGTATAAACTATAAGGAAGGCATGGATATTAGGGTGGACTGGACAATATTTACTATCTCGCAGACACATATAAGGGACTAATAGGCAGGCACATTCAACCCGTTTGAGCTCTGACTCATGAATGAATTACAGAGTGTATGTGTTTGCTGTAGCTTTTTAGAACAAGTCCGAACATTACTACTCGCTTTAATCATACAAACTGATTGGCATAAAAAATAAATAATCATCAATCAACACATCTTTAAAACCATTAAATATTACTTTCAAACATTAAAACAATAGTTAAAATATTTATTCAATTAGATTGTTTTATCACATTGTTGTAACACATTTATTAATAATTCTGAACCAGGCAGGCTGAGTTTAGAGAGTTATCCAACACAGACATGTTAAACATTTGGTAAATGTTATGTGGTTCAAATAATAGAGTACATTGTATTTAGAGTATAATGGCTGTGACTGAAAATATTCACAAGATATATTACGCTGTATCACATGCATGCAATACAGGAGTGCAATAAGTTCTATAAACATATCACTTATGGTATTTATGGCGGAAAATAACGACAGATTTACAGCTCTATATTGTTAGAGTAGCGGAAGTACTGATAAGCCTCTAGCACGAAGCCACTCTCGAAGGGGCAGACATTTTATCTATATAGAGAGTTTCTAGTGACTTACGCCTTTCCTGGGGTAATCCGTAAATTCTCTAGGTTTGCGTGTCTAGCTATGAGCTGAAAATCAATGCAAGAAAGATTCAATAGTGGATAATTTCAATGCCTTATTATTATAGTACTGTAAATCACAACATAGTATTTTATGAGGTGTAACTAGTGTATTTTACGTTATTTTGGTCGTGTTCGACAGAAAAGATTTAATAATAGGTAATCTTTATGCTTTTTGACTCATAAATTACCTATAAGTTTCAGAAAAATACAACACATTTCAATTATTTGACACATTAAACTCGATATACAGATACGGGTAGGTATGGAAGGATCCAATAGAGTGTAAAGAAAGAGGTAGCTCACAACGTATGGAAAGATGGTGGACTAGTCCTTTTCTTTTTAACTTAAATATTTATATTCAATAGACGTACCAATACAAGTTTCTAATATCAAGAGCTATTCAACAAACGTACAAACAGATAGACAAGTGGAGTACCCTTTGACCTCCTGACTACAAAATGAATAGCGTTCTTGAGAGGACAAAGGGAAACGTAAATAGCAAGTTGAATTTGTCTAGAACGTTTCTATCAAGAGTTATCGCACAGTCAGACGGACGGAAATAACGTTATACATTAATGATATGTTCAAATATACCTACATTCAGACTTATTTCATCACAGTAAGTGATAATGCTACCTATAACCTAGACTTCATGCTTAGTTCTTAGCACCAGAATAAAAGTTTTATTTTTACGTATTGAAAATCATCAATCGAAAAGTGGGTTTGAAGTATAAACTAATGATTTTCTGGATTTATCCACTTAAAAGAAACATAAACTTGTTCTTTTAAATGCTGTTTAAAGAAATTGCCTACATAAAAGAGTGCACTGAAATCTTAACTTTCACCAACTTTTATAGTTAACTGTTCATTCTATTATTCGTTTTAATTTAATCTGTGACTAAGAATTTCACATGCTCAATTTACTTAAGTAATCAGTTTGTTACGAAATTTATTATTCTGTAATGTTCTTCATCACATTATGGCAACAGACAGCCAAATTCTATTAAGCAAAATGCCCCATTGTCAAACTCATTGTTTCTCTTATAAAAACGAAGCTTCTTTCGTAATTTAAAGTCCGTATGACTTGAAAGTCGTTTCGCTTTCGAGATATTCTAGTTAGACAGAAGAATAGACAGGCAGACAGATATAAATACAATTTTTATTATTACAATAGGCTTTGCTAAAGCTCAACTAAAATTTATAATAGAATATTACAAAAAAGATTAAATCTCTTCTACAACTATATTGCTCAATAATCTTCGTGTAAAAATAGCCATTATAGAAAGTGAATTCGTTACTGAATGTTTTTAGACAGACATATATATCTTGTATAACATAAGAGGGTATTTACAGAGACAATTGAACTGACAGGATAACAAAGAATGCTTCACTAGATTTACGTAATTGGCTCTTTCCGTCTTTGTGATTGCATGATTTTTGAAAACGACATTTACAAGGTAATTTAAATTTTTCTTTTAAAAGTACCAGAGGCCACTTTTTAATTTTATTTCAGTTATCTCATTTCATTGAAAAACTGGATCATACATGAATATTTATCATAAAATGGTTAGTTATAAGAATTATTACAACTAAAGTTCCAAGATTTATGTGTCAGTTGTAAAGAAATTATGAAACTTGTAAAACTAACTAAAGTAAAAAGGTAAAACAGTGAAAACTCATCGTTTATTATTGTAAAGAGAGTAACCTTTTCATAAACCACCGTTTTAAACAACTTTGTACAATATAATTGGTATTTTTATTGACTCCATAGAACGATAAACTTCAAGAGCCTATAACTTGTGATTAATCCTAAAGGAGCATATGAAATATTTACTTTTGTATTAATTTAGTTATGGAAGGTAACATATGTTAAATGCTACGGTAAAATTTCATGATAAAACCTCGTATTAGTGGTTCATAACAGTCCTGCTATTCCTATTTCTAAACAGAGAAAAAAGGTCAGTGACCTGTGTATTAGCCATAAAGGACATGTTAGATTAAATTAAATATCTTATAGTTATTTTGACAAATAATTATGTTATTCTCACCATTCTTGTTATCAACAAAGGATAAAATAATCAACTTTGTGAAATGAAGAAAATGCTCTTTTAAAAAGGAAGAACTACAATTATATAGAAGAAATTCTGAATAAATTTGTTCTTAAAATTCCATTGTATCACAGTCCTTATGTCAAACTCTATTTTCTATCATCATAAGATATCACTGGAACATCTTTACTTAGTCCCAGAGTATTCATTTGAGTACCTTCCAAAATACTTTATTCTTTATATTAAATTATATGGCTGAGACACGAAGGTGGAATCTTAATATTGAATCATAGAGACTTTTGTAATTCAGCATGATGTGTTACCATGTTGTTAAAATATAACTTTATGTTTTAATAGGATAAAGGGCCTCTTCTACAATAAAAATTAATTTTAATTACTTTGTATCTCTTACCAATGCAACTATTATATGCGTGTCCAAGGTTAAGCCTTACATTTTTTCTGCTTAGAAAAATAAAAACTGAAAAAATGTAATAATGTTACCCTTTTGTGTCTGTTATAAATCTTTACAATTTTAGAGCAAAGGATTATGAGCTCCAGCTATAAGAACATCGGTCGAACACCTTCTGAAAAAAAACTCTAAGATCATGATAAATCTTCTGAAAAGTAGGTATTAAGTAATATTAAACGTAAACACATTCTGAAAAATAATGTAGTTGGCATATTTCCTGTCAGTTATGTAAACATGGCAATGGGAATTAACACACAATCAGTTTACGGATACTTGAGATTGAATTTCTGAGCTACTACCTGTTATAATGAATATATATTATCTCATTTACTCTGTATTCTCAGAGGTAATGGCCAATTTATAATTTTACACGAATAAATGCAAATCGTAAAAACAAATATGATATAGGGTACCATACAAAAATCTATGAAGGATTTCTTTTAAAGATAGCAATTCGTTAACCAAGGGGGGGGTGGGATTTTATAGAGATCGCAATGTGAGGTTAATGAAATACTTGACTATAAGGTTAAATAACCAGTTATGTGTTTCGTTAGATATTACAACTTTTTATCTCAAATTAATCAACCCACAGCCTCATTATAATAATATACAGGCTGTTTTTTACAACCCCGCACGGCCTTGATAATTTTCAGAACGATTACAGGTAAAGTAATAAAATTTAAAACAATATTACTGCACATATAGTCTATACGTCTATAAATATTAAATAATGCACATTTTGTTCTATGCTTACGTTACAGCTTTTTCAGAACTCCTTGCAGACCACCCTTTATTAGATGTGAAGAATCAATAGTTATCTTACAAACTATTTCATAAGCGCAGTATTAATTTACTACGTGTAATCTTTACAAATAGGCCAAGCCGAGAATATTAAATCAACTACATTTGGAATGTTTCGAATTTCTAAATTTGTTAAGGATAAAAAACTTTCAGGTCGGATTGGCCACATTGTACTGTACTAATAAATAATTTAGTTTAATTTAATACTCGACCTTTGCTCAAATTTAAGATTCATTTCTAAATCCTCGGTGGCTATCCCCCTTATATGAAAAAACTTATATAGTTACTTCAAAAAGTACATTTATAGCTGGAGTAATTATGTATCATGTTAAAAATTTTCTACGATGGCTTCATTTTATATTTTCTTTTAATTCCACTCCCCATTCTTTTCCTAAGAGAAAGTATTTATGTTTTTTAAACACTAATTTGTGCTCACAAACTAGCGCGCTCTCTCTCTCTCTCTCTCTCGTCTCTCTCCTCTCTCTCTCTCTCTCTCTCTCCTCTCTCTCTCTCTCTCTCTCTCCTCTCTCTCTCTCTCTCTCTCTCTCTCTCTCTCTCTCTCTCTCTCCCTCCCTCCCTCTCCCGGTCTATTATTATCAATATTAGAATCCTATAATTTTAGTCAGAGAGTCATTCACTGGTTTGATTCTTACTTGAGTGATCGTTATCAGTGTGTAAAAACAACAAACGGTTCCTTATCTGAATGGGATATTAACCCAGTAGGTGTGCCTCAAGGTTCGACTCTCTCTGCATTATTGTTCTCACTTTATATAAATAGGATTACCGATAATATTGTATTTTGTGTGACACAATGCTCTATGCAGACGATTTACAGCTGTATATTAAGTGTGATATTAAGAACATAAACAATGCAATAAATTCTTTGAATGCAGACCTCTCAAATATTTTCGATTGGTGTAAAGACCATGGATTAAGCCTAAACACTTCAAAATGTAAACCCATTATTTTTGGAACACCACGTATATTAAACAAACTAGATTATAATGCAGTTCTACCTATAATAATAAATGGTGTAGTAGTAGAATATGTACATAAAATAACAAATCTTGGCCTTAGAATGAACTCCTCCCTCACTTGGTCTGACCAGGTTAATTATATACATAAGAAAGTTTATAAATGTTTGTATCAATTTAGAAATCTCTGTTTTAAACCTCCGTTTCATATCAGAAAGATGCTGGTAACATCCTTGGTATTTCCCCTGTTAGATTATGTAATTGCTGCTTACTGTGATATAAATGTGGAAATGACAAATAAATTACAAAGAGCTCAGAACGCTTGTATTAGATATATTTTTAACCTTAGATTAGATGATCATGTTACTAGATATTATAGGGAACTGGGCTGGCTAAAAATGAGAGAGCGCAAGGAATATAGCATATTGTCAATGATGTACAAAGTGTTAGATAGTAAAAAACCTACATACCTGTATGAGAGATACACACGAATGTACGATGTGCATCTAAGAATAACCAGATTTAGTAATGTAATGATTCAGTTCCCAATTCATCGTACTGTTATTTATACAAAATCTTTCCACGTACAATCAATTAGGCTAATGAACATGTTAGACAATTCAATTAAAGAAAGCAATCAATTACAGTTTAAGAAACAGTTGAAACAATTACTACTAGAAAGATATGATATTGTAAACACATAACTGTAATGGCAGATAGTATGTACATATTTTTATAAGTTTTTATAAGTTAATAATAGTTTAGAAAGAGAAAGCAGTTTTATTTACTAAAGAGCAATGCATTTTCTTTTATGTAGACAACAAATAGTATTATAATATAGTTTATAGTTAGTGTTGTTATGTGTCATAAATCAAACGAATGGTAAACAAAGCATCTCTGTATACTTGTTTTTTTTCGCATTGTAAGTACAAAACATAACATAATGTATGTTTTTTGAATACAACTTAGCATTTAAGCATTATACGTCAGGAAAATTGTACCTTAAAAAAGAACAATGAGCAGCTGAATAAAAAAGTAGTTGAGTTGGAACAGTCATTAAGGGACAATACTGTGGAAATATATGGTGTACCGTACAACAAAGACGAGGACATAATAACAATTGTAAGCAATATTTCTAAGGTAATTGGATTCGATTTTGGGTCTGAAATGATTGACAATTGTTATAGGATAAAAAAGTTCTGCAGCGGGCCCCGCTAAACCAGGATCTATTGTTGTAAAATTCCTGAGAAAACTGGATAAGGAACGGTTTTATTTTGATGCGGCGGAAGAAGCGGAATGTAAATACTCGTGACCTTGGGTTCATGGGAGGGGAGGCCTCACCTGTGTACATAAATGAAAGTCTGACTCAAGATAAGCGCAAGCTGTTGAATGCTGCTAGAATAGCCCAACGAGAAAAACAATATACATTTATTTGGGTGAAAAATGGACGTATTTTTCTTCGGAAAAATCAAGGAGACAGGGTGGTAGTTGTCGACAGTTTGGATGACGTAGAAAAATTAGCGTGATGTCATATCTGGTTTCAGGGTGTTAATTTTTATGTGTGTAGTGTTAAAATGGGTGTTTATATATTTTTTGTTTGTTTGTCTAATGTATTATTTCGGGTTATGTTTATCATGTAAAGTGATTTTAGTAATGGGGTGTAAAACTTTCATTTCTTGTATCAATGACAAGTAGTTTAGAATTTGATCAAGAGCCTTTGGCTTTAAGTAATTTAAAGGATATTTTTAATAGTAAAAACAAAGTTTCTAAAGTTGGTTCATGTAAACGTTGAAAGTATTATCGCTCATAGAGATACTTTTTTTTAAGTACCTTTAATGATAAACTGTTTGATGTTATAGCAGTATCCGAGACTTTCTTAAAACCAAATATTCCATCTGTGTCTTATTTGATGGATGACTACACATTAATACGTCATGATAGGGAGGATAAGGAAGGAGGAGGTGTAGCTGTTTATATAAAAAATCATATTAGTTATAAAGTTGTTGCCTCATCTGAGAAAAAATATAGTAAGAAACCTGAGTTTATACTAATTGAATTGTGTTGTAATTGGAGGTTGTTATTGTGTGTTATGTACCGGCCACCTAAAGCAGGTTATATGTGTGAATTTTATCAATTAGTAGGAAATTTTGTTACCTTCTTATGATAATGTTATTTTGATAGGAGATTTCAATATTGATTTGAAGACTGATAGATCTTTTTCAGAAAGAGAACAAATGTTAAACTTTGTAAATAATTTAAGTTTGTATATTTTGCCATTGAATTCGACTTATCATAGACCTGATACTGATTCTTTATTAGACTTGATAATAACAAATAATGAATCTAGAATAATGAAATTTGGTCAGTTACATGTATCTGGAATGTCTTATCACGATGTCATATATGTTGAGATAAATTTAAAGAACAAACTGTTAGCTAGTAAGGGTAGTATTGCTATAAGAGAGATTTTAAAAATGTAAATTTGGAACAGTTGAAACAAGATTGTAATTCTCTAGAGTGGAATGATGTTTTTACGAGTGAATTCATAGATGATAAAGTACTATATTTGGAAAATAATCTCAATAACTTATTTAATAAACATATATGTGTTAGAAATGTGTCAAATAAAAGGAATCCATGCCCATGGCTAAATGATAGAATAAAAAATTTGATGAAAGAAAGGAATGTAATTTATAAAAGATATGTACAAACTAAAGATTATCAAATATGGAAAATTATAAAATTATTAGAAATAGAGTAAAGACTGTAATTAGAGATGCTAGAAATCAATATTTCTCAAGTGTGTTGGGGCCAGATAAGAGTAGTAAAAAAGTGTGGGGTGCCTTAAAAAACTTTGGAAGTAGCAAAGAACCAAAAAGTAATCCAAGTCCTGTAGTTGATTTAAATAGCCTTAATGAGTACTTCTGTGGTATAAACAATGACATTGGTATTGATCTAATAGATTATTACAAATCAGAAAGAAATAGTGCTAATTATGGTAGTTTTAAGTTTGACCAAGTTAATAGTGAAGTTATACACAAAGCTTTAATGGATATATCATCTAATGCCGTTGGTAATGATGGTATTCAAGTAAGGTTTATTAAATTAATTTTTGAAGAGATAAAACTTTTATTGTGTCATATTTTTAATTATTCATTGGAGAAATGTGTATATCCTAGTCAGTGGAAATATTCCGTAGTCCTACCACTTCTTAAAATAAAAAATCCAGTAGAGTGTAAGCATTATAGACCAATAAACTTATTATGTGTTTTAAGTAAAGTATTAGATAAGTTAGTGTATCAACAAGTATATAAGTTTTTAAATGATAATAATATTTTATATAAATATCAGTCTGGATATAGAGCCTCATTTAGCACACAAACAGCTTTGATTAGAGTAACCGATGACATAAGAAGAGCAATGGATCAAAGGCAATTGACTGTGTTAATGTTACTTGATTTTTCTAGAGCCTTTGATACTGTAAATCATGAACTTTTACTGTCAATATTAGAGTCATATAATTTTAGTTTTGATGCAATAAAGTGGTTTGGTGCTTATCTTTGTGACAGATACCAAAGGGTCAAAACAGCTGAAGGCAATTTTTCGGATTGGAAATTGAATAGTGTCGGTGTACCCCAAGGGTCTACTTTATCAGCAATGTTGTTTTCCATTTATATTAATAGAATAGGAGATTCAGTAGTGTTTAGTAAAACCATGTTGTACGCTGATGATATGCAGCTTTATATTCATAGTAATTGTGACAATATTAATAATGCTGTTGAATTAATTAACGAAGATTTAAAAGTTTTGTATAGATGGTGTATGAATCATGGTTTACATCTTAATGTATCAAAATGTAAACCTATAATTATTGGATATTCACGAATTTTAAATAACATTGATTTTAATAATATAGTGTCAGTAAAAATTAATGAGGAATCATTAAATTATGAGAAATGTGTTGTTAATTTAGGTTTAAGATTAAGTAATAATTTTAAGTGGTCTGATCAAGTTAATTATATAGTTAAAAAAGTTTTCCAATGTATATACCAATTTAAAAAGATGTGTTTCAAGCCGTCAATTGAAATAAAAAAGCGGCTGATTTCTACATTGGTTTTTCCATTTATAGATTATGTTTGTGCAGCCATGTGCGATTTAAAGAATAATGAAATAAACGAACTTCAAAGAGCACAAAATGCGTGCATACGGTATATTTTTAATTTAAAAATAGATGAACATGTTACACCATATTATAAATTGTTAGGATGGTTAAAAATAAATGAAAGGTTAGAATACAGTGTCTTGTCTTTAATGTATAAATTGTTAGCTAAAAGAAAACCTGAATATCTGTTTGAAAAATACATAACCATGCAAAATGTACATTCTAGGCAGACTAGACTTGGAAATATAACTTTACAATATCCTATACATAGAACTGTGTTTTATACGAATTCTTTTCATGTTAAGTCAATTAGATTAATGAATACCCTAGATAATGATATTAAACAAGCATCTGGTGAAGGTATCTTTCACAAAAGAATTAAACAAAAATTTTTATTAAGGTATAATTAAACAGCCTGAACCAAGATCTTATAATATTATTATAGTTGATAATATATCATTTATAAGTGAATCATAAATTGATATAATTAATATATTAAATACAATTTTTTTATAACTATATTGAAAAATTTTAGTTGTGTGGTATTTTTATTAAATTTAGTTTTTTTGTGCAGTTTTGTGTGCATTATTATATTTTGTATTTAACACATTTATATTTAGTGTATTAAATATAAATCTTTTTATTACTATAATGTAAAATTTTAGTTGTGTGGTATTTTTATTTATATTAGTATTTTTTGTGTGGAGTGTTATATTTTGTATTTAACATATTTATATAATTAATATATTGAGTATAATTCTTTTATTACTATATTGTAAAATTTTAGTTGTGTGGTATTTCTATTAGTATTAGTTTTTTTGGTGCAGTGTTTTGTTTGAACTCTGTTAGCCTTAGCCACTGCTCAATTTGTAAATGAGTTGTAAATGTTGTGCCTGTCCTGATGGAAGAGCGGAACTATGGACCGAATCAGGGCAGGGTAAATAAAGAAATTGTCAAATTGTCAAATTGTCCTCTCTCTCTCTCTCTCTCTCCTCTCTCTCTCTCTCTCTCTCTCTCTCTCTCTCTCTCTCTCTCTCTCTCTCTCTCTCTCCTCTCTCTCTCTCTCTCTCTCTCTCTCTCTCTCTCTCTCTCTCTCTCTCTCTCTCTCTCTCTCTCTCTCTCTCTCTCTCTCTCTCTCTCTCTCTCTCTCTCTCTCTCTCTCTCTCTCTCTCTCTCTCTCTCTCTCTCTCTCTCTCTCTCTCTCTCCTCTCTCTCTCTCTCTCTCTCTCTCTCTCTCTCTCTCTCTCTCTCTCTCTCTCTCTCTCTCTCTCTCTCTCTCTCTCTCTCTCTCTTCTCTCTCTCTCTCTCTCTCTCTCTCTCTCTCTCTCTCTCTCTCTCTCTCTCTCTCTCTCTCTCTCTCTCTCCTCTCTCTCTCTCTCTCTCTCCTCTCTCTCTCTCTCTCTCTCTCTCTCCTCCTCTCTCTCTCTCTCTCTCTCTCTCTCCTCTCTCTCTCTCTCTCTCTCTCTCTCTCTCTCTCCTCTCTCTCTCTCTCTCTCTCTCTCTCTCTCTCTCTCTCTCTCTCTCTCTCTCTCTCTCTCTCTCTCTCTCTCTCTCTCTCTCTCTCCTCTCTCTCTCTCTCTCTCTCTCTCTCTCCTCTCTCCTCTCTCTCTCTCTCTCTCTCTCTCTCTCTCTCTCTCTCTCTCTCTCTCTCTCTCTCTCTCTCTC
The DNA here is from genome assembly GCF_021130785.1 of Homalodisca vitripennis. NCBI lineage: Eukaryota > Metazoa > Arthropoda > Insecta > Hemiptera > Cicadellidae > Homalodisca > Homalodisca vitripennis. Next base: position 26,819 of record NW_025778909.1, on the reverse strand, counting down.
TCTCTCTCTCTCCTCTCTCTCTCTCTCTCTCTCTCTCTCTCTCTCTCTCTCTCTCTCTCTCTCTCTCTCTCTCTCTCTCTCTCTCCTCTCTCTCTCTCTCTCTCTCTCTCCTCTCTCTCTCTCTCTCCTCTCTCTCTCTCTCTCTCTCTCTCCTCTCTCTCTCTCTCTCTCTCTCTCTCTCTCTCTCTCTCTCTCTCTCTCTCTCTCTCTCTCTCTCTCTCTCTCTCTCTCTCTCTCTCTCTCTCTCCTCTCTCTCTCTCTCTCTCTCTCTCTCCTCTCTCTCTCTCTCTCTCTCCTCTCTCTCTCTCTCTCTCTCTCTCTCTCTCTCTCTCCTCTCTCTCTCTCTCTCTCTCTCTCTCTCTCTCTCTCCTTAGTAAAGAGATTAATGAGTAAAATTTAATACTTTAATGCATATTCATTTTATTTAAATTTTATGAAAGAAGTATGAACATCCCTTATTTCATTAAAGACATTTATTTCATCAGTATGAAGTTAATTAATGTACTTCATCAGTTCCTTTACAACGCTAACAAATCTAATTGAATGGAGTTAAACAAATGAGAACAGTAAATTTGAAAGAGTTAGTTGAGCTCCTCAATTCCTACAACAAGTAAGGCATTGTGACGACCCAATGGCCGTTACCCAAAGCCTGACAAATTACTTCAATCTGGATAATTATTTCTTAAAGTCTTTTCTGTCTAATAATTAGGTATATTTTACAATCATGGCTCTCTGTTCCTACAAAACAGTTATTTGTTTTGCTACTAAAAAGTTACTTGTTCAAATTATGACATTTTAATTGAATCAACACAAAAATGTCTGAACATTTTACCAACACGCATCGTTCTATATATTGGGAGCTCTAGATATCGGTATGTCATTGAAATAATTATTTGTTTTCATCTACCTACAAATCACTATTAATTCGGTATCCTTCCATCAAATTGCCAAAATCCCAAAACATGATGCGATTCACAGCTTTGTTACTTTTAGTCTAAGCTCCAAGTGTGTGCCTGTTTATACTATATAACTATCAACGATGTAACGTAAACAAATAGCCGTAAGATCTGACTATCTTAAATTATTATCATTCAAGTAATGTATATAAATTTCAGAAAATGTGGTCTGGTATTATTCAGTATACTGATTTTTCAATGTTCGCTTTCCTTGTTTTATGGTGTCTGTTTTTAGAATTTTTACGAAACCAAGAACAAAATATGTGATTAACTGTAAATTTCTATATAGGGCTTTATTCATGACGTGTTCATCCTCGTAGTGTTTTTGCAATATTCCAAATACACAAGGTTAAGTCTAAAATTAAGGCAGGAAGGTAAACATTTATCACTCTTTTATTGTAATACGTATATAATAACAGCACTGCACCATAACTTTGGAGTATGATATCAGAAAAATTGTATTTATCCTCGTACAAGCTTGCCTGATTTTTACCTCATCTTCCTAAATAAATATTTTGTATACCTTTGCCACTCATAAATATTGTTCGTATTGAAAGATTTTACTCGTTAAAATGACGGCCGAGTATAAGTCTTCTTCCTTTCATTGGTTCTTCGTTTCCATATTCGGTATTATTCAATATTTTATATACGTTGAGTTTGCAGAGACAAGAGTAAAGGTTCTTTAGCCCTTGTTTTCATCGTTTTCAAGAGTACTCATCGCCTACATATATCACCAAGTATATACTATATTTGGTTCTGTTATCTAAGGATCACTCACATGGGTATAACGAGATTTGTTTATGTATTTTTCATACATTACGTGTGTATTAGTTATTAAACCCCAAAGTTCTCTTTTTCTGTTTATTAGACTTTAAACTCGGTTGTTTTCTACGTGATTGTCTTTAAGGGAAACATATAAATTATTTATAATCTTACATAAAATAAATCTCATGAAAAGTAATAATATTTTAATTTCAATACATGAAAACTAGTTGATGAATGAATAAATTTGTACTAAATATAACTAAGAAATATTGATCAATAACAAATAACAGTACAACCTGTCTAATCAAGTAAATTTATGTATGAAGCCGATCATTCAACTTTCTTCGGAGCCTTCTATTCCATATAATATCGATGTATATCCACTAGGCTAGCATATTAAAACTGAAAACAATTTATTTTTGCTTCGAAGCTGTAAGAAAAAGTTTTGGACATTGCATACCATTTTTACTAATCGTTTCACTACTTACTAAATGACTATCTAAGAAACTTCTATATTTATATCACGTATTTAAAATGTATTAAATAAATAATAAGAAAATGTATTTTCTACAGTAGACATATAGCAAGTTTTTGGTAAGTAAAACTAATTAATGTTACATTTATTAATTGCTTAAAAATTTCATAATTCATCACACATTAAATTAGACTTAAATAGATTCAATCAAGCAAAAATTCATAGACACAGTACCATTATTTTCGAAGGATTTAAAACCCAAAAACAACACTGGTTGGATAATTTTATGTTCCAATACCGCTCAGTAATATAATACTTTCTCTTAATTTTTAAAGTACACTTCAAATCTTAGTGTTCATTGAAAACTGTGTTTCAAGAGTATTTTGTTTTGCATTTTATATCTCGCAAATTAAACTTAATTAAATTGTTACCTATAAATATAATTTGTACCCTCGTAACGTACGTTCCCATTAAAATAAAACATTTCTACGCGTTTAAACATTTGTACAACAATGCTTAGTGCGAAGAAACAAAATATATATGCCTAAATAGAAAGTACGCCCTACCAGATGACGTATAAAAGGCTTTGCTGAAGTTTTAAGTAAACGTTTAAGCGATAATATGTTATACATCTGACACACACAAATGAAATAGTTACAACCGGTTTTGACTTATTTATTAACATTACACCAAAGAAAAGTAACGCTTCTGGCGAATAAAGTCGTTTGGTTATGAATCTTTCTTTTGTCTGAGTGTTTATATAATTGAAGCTTGTACGAAATGGAGAATTTATATTTCGTAGCTATTAAATAGTTCACTTTCTGTGTTGTAAGAGAATAATTCTTAATAACACAATCATTCTTAATTGAATATATATTTTGCAAGCTTCTTTTAATGTTTTTATGTTATACATTGAATATATAATAAATTAAAAAATTACACATCTTAATATAATTGCAATATATACCTAAGTAATTTCTGCTAGTCTATAGGCTGAGCTTTAGCGAAGCCTATTACTCGTGAGGCTGGATGAGTTTTAGATCTAACTGTCTGACAACCCTGACGAAACGAAAATATGTATAGACTTCAAAATTTGCTAGAAGCTTCATTTATACATGAGGAAACCTGAGTTCTATGAAGGTGCATGTTTAACTGGGATTTGACTGTTAGTGAATATTTTTTCATTGTTCTTATGAACATCTATGATGGAAACATTAAATTACTGGAAAAAAAATTGCGGACAAACTTTGTTCAAATATTATGAGATAGCACAAGTAGCAGTTTTATTAAAAGGATTAAATGAAAAAATATGATAGATTAGTTCTCATGTTAAACTTGGATGACAATATTTCATTTAAACGAATATTAGGTATGTATTAGTATATTTTTTTAAATTATTTTTTAATATTGCTGTAAAACCTGAACAATTTGTGATTGTATGATATGGTAAGATATTTAAAGAAATATTTTATCTTTACAGTTTGTTAGCATTTAAATTAATTTACACATATACACAAGATCTTTAAAGATAAGATATCATACTTCTCTTAGATTTCTACATTAAAAATAGCCCCCAAACACTATGTTAAATCAACGTAATTTAACGACGTACATATATCGTTAAAGTGGATTTTCTAGTTTTTTCGTTTATATAATTAATATTTATATGACTGATAGTCGGGTTTAGGTATATGCACAAGATCTTTAAAGATAAGATATCATACTTCTCTTAGATTTCTACATTAAAAATAGCCCCCAAACACTATGTTAAATCAACGTAATTTAACGACGTACATATATCATTAAAGTGGATTTTCTAGTTTTTTTCGTTTATATAATTAATATTTATATGACTGATAGTCGGGTTTAGGTATATCAAAATAGAAAACATTCAATATAGTACATCAAAATGCAGTTGAAAATGTTTAACTCCTTCCATAAACAACAATTAGGGTGGCTGACGATAAATTTATTTCTTAAGAAATATTTTTCTATCTATTTAAATAAAAATAACTTGTGGGCTTACACAGTACAAGTTGTTTCTCCGCGCAAATATTACATGTCAATGAATGTAGTTTGATGACAATGTTAAGAATAACGGTATTATACTGTTTGGTTAGTAAAATATGAAAGTAAATAGTAAAGCGTTAGTAAAAATCTAAATATATGTGACATAACTAAGACAGCATAAAAACGTAAAATAAAAATACAAAGAGTGTTGTGAATATAATTAAATTAAAATAATTTAATCATGAAAGATGAATTTCGTTTCTAACGTAGATCTAAACAAGCTGTGCGAGTTTTGTAGCTCTGGGAAACTGGCAGTTGTGAAGGTCACATGCTCTGATCAATGCTTGAATTATTTAACATCCCCCCAGCAACTAAAACTCCTCTCCTAAAGTAGTTATGGAAAATCTGCTACTGATATTTTTACGTTTCTAATTTGGGAGAGGTCGTCTCAACTTTATAACTAAAGTAAATATTTCAGTGTTTTTAAATATATACCGGGCAGATATAGAACACAAATCAAGAAAATCACTTATCTTTTCCTAGCTAGATAAGCAGAGAAGGGTATATAACAACAATATAAATGTTTTTAACACCATTCCACCCATTCCTTATCTATCGATAAAACTGTATCTATACTATATGTATCTTAATTATAATATTGTAATCTAATTTTTTAGCTATAGTATAATATAATAAACTACTGTATGGCATCTAATTAAAGCAGACTACAAAAACTTACCTTGAAATTAATTTTAATTAGCAGTGCTTTCTTTGACGTGCAGGGTAAGACAGTGAGAGTAAGGAATTTAGATTACATGTAATGCTCTAAACATAATGGAGTATATACATTGATAGTAGTGTTCATCATTAATGTCCAGTCAGCAATTTTAAGTAATGACTGGAATGTGTGTTCGGTATTAAGATTTTTTTCAAATGTGTAGTATACTCGACTATACATAAAATAGTAACATAATTACTACTGATTTACTCATGGTTTCACATGGCTGCGTAGTATTTATTTATTATAATGTATAAATTGCAGAACCTGGCAGGTCTGGATCTGAGTTAGTCTTGACAGATCAAGTTCTTCTTTTGAGAAAAGTTTATTGAAGTTATTCATTAACCAAAAACTATGAATGTTTTAAGTAATGTTTTTGGATTGCTCCAATTATCAGGTTTAGAGAGCTATGAAATTATTCCTACGGCTTTGGACACGATCATTTATTATATTAGGAAGAACATGCACATATACCCTATAAACGCAAAAGTATATACACTTTAGTTGTAAGATTTCACTGGAAGTACCCTTTTGAGATCAACGCTACCGGAAAAGATTCAAAGGACTGTAAGTAGACACTTTTTTATTGTATCAAGAATGCAAATTCTGCTATGCTATATGAAAAATAATTTTATATACAATGCATCATCAAACGCTAAACCTGAAATAAGAGCCAATGACCGCTTTGTTTAACTTTTGACATTGAACTATGATATCTACTGATATCTATATTTCAAGTATTACTGATATTGTTTTACATTAAATCTTAAGTGCCTTAAAAATGTGTCCTATTATTATGAAAAAGATTAAGAGATTAAAATATATCTTTCAATAACCAATACTTATTTTCAGGAGTGTTCATTATGCTCCTTAAAAAATGTATATGATGTGCATGTTATTCGAAAGACAAAGCTATGGGTAACTGCTAATATATATATATATATATATATATATATATATATATATAAATTATTTTGGGGTCCTACAAGGTGAAATTGTACTTAACTACCAACCAGGTTAACACTTCTCTTTTTATTACCACTTATAGTTAAAATATATGGATAAATATTACTAGATACTTGACTATGGAGTAGATTACCGTTTTGGCTGTACTCATAAAATAAATGGATAAATATTACTGCATTACATATGTACAAAAATAAAGGTAATGTTTGGATTCGGTTACTTTATTCGGTGATAAAATGTATATAACACATATTTTGTGCAACAGCCATTATCAGTCATTTATTAGCCAACCTTAAGCATGAACATTTGGTTCTTATTTTAACTAAATAATAACTTCTGTTTGCTAAGAGTATTATCTTAACTGACTGTGTAGATATTGCCTTAACATAACAATATTGCCACTTAATAAATTACGGATTAAATTGAAGCTAGTCCCTTGCTATTTATAGCATTCTTATTTATTTAATATTTAGGTATTAATTTACGATCGTACTATGCCAGTCATTCAGTTTAAAATCAAAGAATTTATGTTCGTATGTATAACACCCGTTTTCTTATTAACTGGTTGAGTAGCCAATTAAAAAGCAAAGTTAGGGAAGTTTATAGAAAATTATATCTCTTCAACAAGGAAGGCGCAATAACGAAGAAAGGGAGGTGGAAGGTCGTGCGAAGGGAGAGGTGTCCTGAGAGAGTTTATCAGCAGATTATTGCACACTAATGAGCCCTTTTGCTGCTCCTAATGAAGCCTTAGAGGTATAATATTTGTTTACTTCACTTTGAATTATTATTTTAAAAAGAAATCTACTGGTTTTGTTCTTTTATTTAATTATATTTGTAGTAACAACGTATATGTATTTTTGTTGTTAACTCCAATTATAGGGTTTTTATATATATATATATATCATCATCAGTGTACATTAACCTATAAATAATAAACAATTAATATAATCATGTGGACCTTTTAAACATATGTTAAATTTTAACGACACATTTTTAATATTTGAATAGTAATCTGTATTAAATATTTTAATTTTTTCAAAAATTGGAATTTTTTATTTTTTCATATTACTATTTAAAATGTTATGAGGATCATTATTATAATTTTAGATAGATGTGTAATTCTTTTATCGTGTTTAATTTCTCTCCTTTCCTTTCGATATCTAGAATTTCCATGTTCTTTTCAATATTTGTGTAGTTATAGTCAGTTTCCAATTAGTGTCCAGCAAAATTTTATTTTATTGTAGAAATTTTATTTGTTTGAAGCTTGTATGTGTTCTTTAAACCTTTTATTAAAGTTTCTACCAGTTTTCCCAATGTAATAGTTTTTCACAGTCAATACAGTTAATTTTATGTACTCCATATTGTTTGTATAATTCTTGTTTGTCATCATTTTGGTTCACTTTGTTTTCAATAAGTTTAAATGTATTATTTCTTGTTTTGTAAAAATTTTGAATTGTGAAAGGTTTTTTGAACAGCTTTGTTTAATTTAGAATTGGGTGGTACACATATATATTTCTGAATTTCTGTAGTACTAGGATTAGGTAGTATTGTGTTCGTTTTATAGATTTTTCTTGTTTTCTTCTTAATTATTTTGTCTACAATTTAGGGTTGACATCCATTTTTGACGGCTAGGTATTTTATTATTTTAATTTCTTTACTTTTATTCTCATCACTCATTGGTATATTTAACATTCTGTTTACCATTGAATGAAGTGCTGCTAATTTGTATTTCCAATGATGGTTAGAGTATGATGGTATTAGAAGATCTGTTTGGGTTGTTTTTCTATAAATTTCAAATGAGTGATTTCCATTAAGAATAGAAATGCTTATATCAAGAAAGTCAATTATGACTTTTTGGATTTCTTTAGAAAACTTAATTGTTGGTGATATAGAATTGAGGAATGTTTTTGTTCCAAAAACTAATTTATTTACTAAAATTATCTAAGATTTTTACTTCTAAAGTGGAAAGTTTAGAAATTAAGGAAGTGAAGAAACTGGATAAAGGTGGTTATGTTAATCGAATACGGTAATTAAAACTACAGAACAATGGCACATAGTTTGAATTAGGTAGTTTTCTTAGTAGTTTTAACATGGTGTTATCAGCTTACAGACACAAAATGTATGGAGTAATACAATTCCTTCTTTTATGATAAAAAATTACTTGGCACATTATTAATGGCAGTTTGAATTTATATTTTATCTTTTCAAACTGTTTCTTTATTACAACTAAAATTAAAATCCCAAAAGTATATTAATATTGCAATAATATCATAGAAGTAAATATTTTATTATTTACTGACAAAGACTAGTTTATGAAATATATTCGTCATCTCAAACAAGTATGCTATAAGGAAATTATTAATTAATTCTTTGTATTCTGTATAATAAAACCATTTATAATATACTTTTCCGTATTAATCATACTATTCTATGGACGTATGAATAGTAGATTATGAAAGATACACAAATAATCTTACTAAAACATTAAACATGTACTGTTGTTTAGGAATTTGGTAATGCCAAAAAATGTATTATACTTAATAGTCTTAGATTTAACTAGTCTCTAGCGCTATTTGCTTTATTATGTAACACCCATCCGTAAGATACTGTGATCCTATAACATACTGCCATTATACGTTACAATGGTTAGAATTTCAGTACGTGTTCAAACCTCTGTACTATGCCTATATATTTGCTCATAGGCGTAACCTTCCTTACTATATCTTCCAGATAACATTTATCGAACACTTAATTATAGACTTGTATAAATTAGAAAAAACACACCAAAATATTTAGTGTAAGTGATGGGAGTTAAGCTTAAACCAATAATTCATAGTAGATGATAAAATATAAAAAAATATTTGATTTAATGTAAGATAAGCTGTAGTGGGTGCAGAGGTTTTGGGAGGACCTATAATCAGGTAATTATCCGTTAACATAAATTCATAGGCTGGTATATAGCGCACGATGGGAGGGGAATGTGATTGGATGTAAGGTGGTTTGCGGTAGGAGGCAGGGGGCTCGATGAGAGTAATAAGCGGGCAGATATCCATTACCGAGTTGAGAGTTCTGCGTGTAGCATATATTGGTCGGATAGCAAGAAGAGCAAAATGGGAGAGGAATGTGATTGGATGTAAGGTGGTTGGTAGGGAGGACCTGTGAGATATTTACAAGCAGACGATTATTCGTTACCAACAAACTGGCGGTAAGTTTTACCTCTGCTCCCAGGCCATTTTTGAATGTTTTATACCAGCACTGTAGAAATGTTCTTAACAATAATTTTATAAACTTGCACGAGTTATATGTCATGTTTTCAAGGGAATATACCTATATTGATGGTATAAAAATATGCATGTATAATTGAAAAAATAATGTTATAAATGTTTTTTATTTTTAAAGTTTTTAATCTTTGAAAAGTTATGAAACTGCACATGCTGAAGTTTAAATATAATAAATATAGGAATCTAAAAAAGCCTATTTATTCTTTATTATTTTTAGTTTCCAAAATATATTTAATTGCATTTAGGTTCTTTTGACTAAAAATTAATTAAAAAATGTCATAAATAATCAAATTTTATAATAAATAGGCCTACTTTCATGACATACCAACATCAAAAATTATATGAACTTTAAAATAAGTAATAAATAATCTTTTTTAAGATTCCTTAAATTTTTTAACTGATGGGACGTAAATGGTGATAATATACAGTGATTATATAAAACATATTTGAAACTGTAATAGCTCATTTTGTCTTCATTATAATTTGTTTCAGAAAATATAGAGCTTAATACTATCAAGGTTATCTTGTAGAAAACTTAAAAAATACATTGTGAAAAAAAGTAAACGAAGTCGAAGCTTGGTTATTATTCAGACGATAATTTAAAAAGTTTGCAAAAATAGTTCGCGCACTAAATATTTTCAAAATAAACAAAAATTTAGAGAACTTGTTGGCTTTTTTTGGGTTTTGGAGACTATAAAGGAAAATCTGAGTGTTACTGTGTAATCCTAGATTGTCTAAGAATGAAAGGTCAATAAGTCGTCTACTGTTAGACGATCTGTCAGCAAAATGTCGGGACATTATTTAAATATGTACCTAAACCCACAAAAAAGCCATAAACCAACTTTTTAAACCATACCCGTGATATACAACTAATAGACTAGATTTACCTAAAGTTGCTAGTTACAACATATCTCATATAAAGCTATGAAATTACTAACAAAAGCTATACATATTGTGTAGGTAATTAAAATAAGCTGTATCCCAAAATAAAAACTTTGTGTGAATAAATCAAACCAACAAAAACAGACTACATTAAAAATGACTGAATACAGACGTTCAGAGTTCAGCTTATACCATACACTCGTGATACGATAGAAAGTACAACGAGAGGGGAATATGATCGAATGTAAGTTAGGTTGTGGGGAGTGCAACGACGGTATACCGTGAGTTATCAACAGTCGATTATCTTTTAAGAAGGTCAGAGTTCGGCGTATATAATTAACTCGTGGGATAAAACAACAATGGGGAAGGAATGGAATTGAATCTAAGATGATGTAGTGAGCGACAGGGTAACTTACGAGAGTTAAAAACAGGCGGTTATCAGTTAACTAAGTCATAGTTCGGAGTATAGCATGAACTCGTGGGAGATAATACACGGTACGACGAGAAGGAATGCGATTGAATATATTATGGCGGGTTGTGGTGAGTGGCACAGTTACTTGGTGAGAGTTATCCGCAGGCTATTATCCGTTAACGAACTCAGGAGTACACATACAACATAAACTCGTGAGATCACAAAGGGAGAGGAATGTGATTGAATGTAATCTGAGTTTAGGTGAGGCGGCAGGGGGTCCGGGGAGAGTTATCAGCAAAAGATTACGCGTTAACGAGCTCAGAGCATCTCACGATAAGCCGGCCCATTTTTACTGAATCACTATATACAGTTTTGTGTCGGAGGCACTATAAATAATTTGAATTCTTTACAAATTTTATAAATCCACGTATCTTTTGTTTACTGTCCATCATTGAAACTGTGTACCTAATAAATGAACTAAATAATTCAGTTAATAGTGTACCGTATGACGATAACACATGGGGGTGGTGACTTCTGAGGTCGTAGTAATAAATACTAGAAATACAAAGTTTACTTATAAGTTCAGTTTAATTACGAAAACTTAAAAGCACCACTTTTAGATGGTAAAGGAAAAGTTATGTAATGCCACGTTGCTGCCAATTAGAATATAATAACTAAAAAGTATATCTTCTAGGTGGGCCTAAGATATCCAATGTTCTATTGAATTATGCGTACGACGTATTACTTTACAAAACAATAATATTTCACTTCTCTTCGCAATAGGTAGACTCACAACCCGGGTGTCGGCGTCTTGGCACGAGACATTGAAGCTGTAGTCTAAGAACGGTTATTTCTTGAAGAGGAGTAGAAGTTAGGAAGTGGTAGCCATCTATTCAAACAACACTTGAGATACATCAGCTACGTAAACTCGCCTAAAACAAATTCGCGACGGTATTAGCCATTTAATGATACAAATTACTATTTATAACAACGTGCTCGTCGCCATAAGGACGACGCCACAACCTTTATCTGTCTCCATCAAGCAAATAAAAGATCTTCAAGGGTAAGTTACTTTACTATTCACATCTTTACTTTACGTTACATTAATTTTATACGTTTGGCATCAAAGGGCTAATTTAATAATACGAAAAGATAAATTTTACTTACGGACAAGGCGCGCGAGGTCTGATCGGTTACGTGATTGGGCTGCTACAAAGGGTTAGAAGAAAAAATTCATACGCGTGCTAATTAGGTAGTGACTCCGCCCAATAATTTAGTTCCGGAACATTGGATGTAAAATAATATTATATTATACTGGCTGATTAGGTTGCGAAATTTACATTGTATGAAATTTAATTAACTAATTTACGGTACAGAATATCCCCCTGTTTTGATTTCGCAACCTAGTTGGCCCGCTTTACTTTAAACATATTCTAAATAACCAACTTAATTCAACCTTTTATTCATTACATAAATTCAAATTCAACCATAACAATACGATAGCGCGGGGTTTCAAAAGTTTCCTATGAAATCCGCTAGATCGCATGCCAATGCAATTCTATGACTGCTCGCTTAGGGACCAAAAATAGAAAATCAATTTAGACAAACTATTTTCATGCAGTGCACGTTGCAGCGTTTTAGAATTTGCGGGTCGTTGCAAGAATAAGGGCATTTAAGGCGATTAAATCGTAAACAAGTGTAGTGTAGTGTTTTGTTATATAGGCGCCACATTCATACTTCTTTTTGCATTCATACCAGTGTTTTGTGTATAGTGTTTTGCCATTAAATACCCTGAGACTTGCGGACAAGTTACCAATATGGATCGAATACTTTGGAATGAAACGTCCCCTCACGAGAAGCTAAGTCTCACATTTCGTATTAATACTGCATCACTCTTAATATATATATTTACATACAACATCCTATACATCTTACATCTACATGAATTTTAACACTTCAAATATATCTACAAAATTCAAACTTCGATATTTTGACATACATACAAAAGACAGACACAACTTTTCATATTTGTTTCCTATATTACAAACAGGATCAACTCTGTCTCATTTCTTTATATAAAGTATACCTACAAACTCTTTTTCTATATTTTGTTTCCATTGAAACATTCGTTAAGAATTCACCAAACAATTAACTTTCTGGATTTTATCTTATCTTTTAAATTTGGCAGCAAGTGGTTCCTTAAGCTAGGGATGCTACAAAGTTTTTTTATACAGAACAGGTCTTAATTTGGTTTTAGATCTACAATATGAACCTTTTTTACATTCAAAACATTTTCAGTGTGTTGTACAATACAAGTTACAGGGCTTAAAAAATATAAAATTCTATAAATTCCTACATATTTTGGCGCTAATTTTGCCCAAAACTTTTCTACCTTATTGCTTAAATAGTGGGTTTCTTATCCATACTAAGGAATGCAACTTAAAGGGATGTTTTACATTTTGCTCTGAGTACTTTTGTCTATTACTGTTATGTGCTATACTCCTTTTTACATTCACCACAGCTCTCTTTAAATTGTTTACAACAGTTTCCTTGGACAAATTCTCACCAATTAGATCATTTAGCTTCCATAAATTAGATAAAGCATTATTACAGGAATGATTAAACATTAAATCAAAGGCAGCAAAACCTGTGCTTTCATTATGGGCGGTGTTTAAACTTAATTGTATATAGCCTAGGTCATTATCCCAATTACTATGACAGTTGTGATAGAAACTACGTAATAATGTAGATATGTTTCTAATATGCCTTTCTGATTGATTTCCATTAGCCCTGTAAGGCGCTAGTCTACGGTGTTCAATAAAATTCTTAAATAAGAACTTCTTAAAATACAGTGATGTAAAATATGCGGCATTGTCTGACACTATTATTTTAGGTACAGAAAAGTTGTTAAAAATTATGCGGTCTAATTTATTACATATTTCAGCACTCTTACATTCCCTCAAAGGGATTAGCCATAGAAATTTACTGGCGGCATCTACAACTACAAGTAAATATACATTGCTGTTTCTAGTTCTCACTAAGGGACCTAAAAGATCTATGAATAAACAATCCATATTGTTCTTAAATGGCACAGATACTAATTCGCCTTCATATTTTCTTTGGCACACTTTACTCATTTTACAAACATTACATTCTTTGACTTTTGCCTTTATAATTTCGTCTAAATCAGGTCTATAAAAATACTGATTAATTTTTCTTTGCGTTCTAGCAATGCCTAAATGACCTCCTATTAAAGAACTGTGGAAGAATTCATATACTAAATCAATTAACTGTACAGGCAAAAATATCTTACTCTTACTTTTTACATTCCTTTTGTACATCAGTAAATTGTTTTTTATAAAATAACATAAATTGTTACTATTGCTTTTTACAGATTGAATGATTCGCTGAGTTTCTTTATCTTGAAGTTGATATTTTTCTAAATCTTTAAACGCTAATGGCAAATCATTAATTAACAACCACAAATTATCCTTGTTATTGCACTTATTATTTATCTGCATTTTAGGCTTTATATTAGATGTTCGTTTACATGTTTGCCTTCGGGAGGAGTTTGAATGGCAGAAGGAAATCGATAATCTATTTTTTATCTTGGTCTGGAACGTTCCGGCAGTCACTGGGGCTCGGATCAGCTGTTCCCGTCGACTCGCCCTCAAACATACGTGATAGGGCATCTGCCAGCGCATTATCGGTGGAACTTTTAAATTCCACTTCAAACGGCAAATTCAAAATCCTCTCGATCCACCGGGCAAGTCTTCCTACCTTCCTTTTGTGATTGAGGACATAGGATAAAGCTTGGTTATCAGTTATTAATTTAAAGGTTCTTACTTCTAAAACTTCGTGCCATTTTTCTATGCAAATTAGTGCACTCAAAGCTTCTTTTTCATAAACAGTATATTTTAATTCGGCATCAGTAAATTTCCTAGAGTAATAGGCTATTGGCATTAATTCATTTTGGTCGTTTTCCTGTAACAAACAACCACCTGCGGCTATTCCACTAGCATCTGTCATTACTATAAATTGCTTTGAAAAATCGGCTAACTGGAGTACAGGAGGATTCATTATAGCTTCTTTTAACTTTACAAACGAATCTTGACATTCACTTGTCCAAACAAATTTAGCGTTTTTCCTTCTTAAACGATTTAAAGGATTACATAATTCGGCATAATTATTTATAAATTTTGAAAAGAAATTAGTCATACCTAAAAACTGTGAAATTTGTTTGGCGTTCTTAGGCGGCATAAATTCTCTTATACTCCTTGTTCGCTCGGGATCTATAGTTACTGTATTATTTTTAATTAAATTCCCCAAAAAGGAGATTTCCTCAAAACAGAAGCTTTCTCTAGGTTTGCCGTTAAGCCATGTTTGCTTAGTCTATTTACAATCTCTCTGACATGTACTAAATGCGAATCAAGGTCTTTACTGTACACTAAGATATCATCACAAAAATTTATCACATATTTAAATTTTATATTGTCTAGGACTTTATCCAGATAGGCGGACAATACAGCACTACCAACATGTAAACCAAAGGGTACTCGTTTAAATTTATATTTACCAAATATAGTGCTAAATGAGGTAAGATCATGACTATCAGGTGATAATGGACATTGCAAAAAACTTTTTCTTAAATCTATTATTGAAAAATATTTGGCTCCACTAAGATGTTGATAATAATTATTTAA
Source organism: Homalodisca vitripennis (assembly GCF_021130785.1). Lineage (NCBI taxonomy): Eukaryota > Metazoa > Arthropoda > Insecta > Hemiptera > Cicadellidae > Homalodisca > Homalodisca vitripennis. Next base: position 11,591 of record NW_025778909.1, on the reverse strand, counting down.
ATCACCAATGGGAAAATCAATTTTCTGTAACTTTTTATTTAATTCGGTATAATTGACTACAAGTCTGTCCTTTTTGGTTAAAAAGGCTGGACTGGAGTAGGCTGAAGTACTGGGTTCAATTATTCCTTGGTCCAACCAATCCTGTATTATTGTTTTCATCTTATTTACAGTAGGAGGGCTCATAAAATAAGGCCTAATATTTACAGGTGTGGGGTCATTGAGAACTAATTTCACTTCCAAATCTAGAGCCTCTCCTAATTTTGGAGTAAAAACATTTGGAAAATCCCCTATAGGGTTTTGTATCTCAGCCTCAGCTCTAGTGCACCCTATTTTTTACATCAATGCTGTTTACTTCATGTTCAAAAGGCTGTTGTCTGACAATAGTTATTTTCTCATTACAATTGAATTTAAAATAACATGAATCTCCATCAAGATCTAAAATTAATTTGCTATTAGTTATAAATGGGTTTCCCAATACAATGTCCCATTTTAAATTATCCAATAAAATAAATTTTACTTTCCAACAAAATTTAGAAATTTTTATCTTAGCATAACAGTAACCAAAACATTTTATTTCAGTGTTATTTGCAGCAAACATTCTATCATCTGACTTCATTAATTTAGAAACATTTTTATTCAACAATAGGCTATCATAAAATTCTTTACTAATTATATCTCTTGTAGCACCAGTATCTAATAAGCAGTTTGTTTTTACATTTTTACCCACTATAGCTTCAATTAAAGGCATATTGTTACACTGTCTAACATTTAGTCTTAAATTAGGTTTTTCTATAGTTTAATTTACTCCAATTTTTAATTACCTTACCATAGACTCTCACAAAATAGTGTTTTTCTTTTCTTACTGTATTACTATTTATAAAATTATTATTCTTAAACTTATGAAACCGAGGAGAGATATTTTTAGGTGTTGTGTGTAATACCACTCCCCTATCAACTAGTTTTTTGGATTCCTAAAACAATTTTTTGCTAAGTGACCAGGCCTATTACAATTGAAACATAACTTTGGGTTTTTGACAGTAGGCCTACTATTCCTAGGTTCAACATGTGGTGGATACATGTTGTTAACATAATATGTCTTACTTAAATTGTCCCTTAAGTTATCATTAAAGGTTATATTGTTACTAGCTATACACACATTTTCCAAATCTGTAAAACAAATGGGATTGTTTTCAAAAATTAACTTATTTCTATCTGTAGGCTTAATACCTCTTTTTATACAAGTTACCAAGTCCTGTTCACTTATGTTACACAATAAAACTTGACTGAGCTCTTTGATGTCATAGATGTATTCATACAGTGGCTCATCAAACCTTTGTGGCCTATAAACTAAATCTAGTCTAAGTCTTTCAATTAGGCCTACAGGGATAAAAGCACTAATTAATTCCCTGTGTAGATAGTTGACATTTGGCATGACAGACTTACACTGTATTATTTTGGCTAAAAGTGGACCTTTTGCATAACATGGTAACAATGATAAAATTTCATTTTCTGATAGGCTAGTTTCACATTTTAGTTTTAACAAAGTTTTCAAAAAGTTTATTAGCTCAGGTACTACTAAGCCATTTGTTACTGTAAAATTTTGTAAATAACATTCTACAGGGTTGTTTAACTTATTAAACATATTTAAACCAGACATAGGTTGACTAATACAATCATTGTTTGCATTATAAATAGGCATTATAGGCAAAGTGGGGGTATTGGCAGTAGGCTGTGATATTGTTGGTGGTTGTACAGAAATAGGGCCTATTTGTTCTTTCACTGCTTGTTCCATAGCCTCATCTTGTTCTAATGATTCATTTAAATTGGCTTCTAACACTTTAAGCTGTTCTAGGTTAACTGTAGGTAGCAAGTTTTTAGCTAACTGTTGTTCAACATTTACTAGCCTACACTTTTAAAGCTGATAAAGTTTCACTATGTACAGAACTTAGTTCTAGCTGGTTGTCTAAAAATAAACGGTTTATTAAATGTTTACACTTTTCTTGGAATTTGGTGATTTCTAAAGGTGAACTAGCACCGTTCAATTCACTGCATCCATGTTCTAATAATATCACTTTTTCACTGAGAAGTTTTACTTCCTGATTGTGGTCTATTTTTAATAGGCTACTAGGAGTAGGTAAAATATTGTTTCTCAAACACACTGTCTTAAGGACTTTCTGAGTTCATTTACTGTACTGTCACTATTTAATTTAATACCTCTAGATATCAGTTCAAATACCAACTCATCTTTAGACAAATATTCTATTTTAATGGCAGGCATTGTGGCGTTTTCCCTCAGTTTCACCCAGTTGATGGCAGAGTAGGCACATCAATAGCAGATTCGCGCAATAAAATTGTGTACCGTATGACGATAACACATGGGGGTGGTGACTTCTGAGGTCGTAGTAATAAATACTAGAAATACAAAGTTTACTTATAAGTTCAGTTTAATTACGAAAACTTAAAAGCACCACTTTTAGATGGTAAAGGAAAAGTTATGTAATGCCACGTTGCTGCCAATTAGAATATAATAACTAAAAAGTATATCTTCTAGGTGGGCCTAAGATATCCAATGTTCTATTGAATTATGCGTACGACGTATTACTTTACAAAACAATAATATTTCACTTCCCTTCGCAATAGGTAGACTCACAACCCGGGTGTCGGCGTCTTGGCACGAGACATTGAAGCTGTAGTCTAAGAACGGTTATTTCTTGAAGAGGAGTAGAAGTTAGGAAGTGGTAGCCATCTATTCAAACAACACTTGAGATACATCAGCTACGTAAACTCGCCTAAAACAAATTCGCGACGGTATTAGCCATTTAATGATACAAATTACTATTTATAACAACGTGCTCGTCGCCATAAGGACGACGCCACAACCTTTATCTGTCTCCATCAAGCAAATAAAAGATCTTCAAGGGTAAGTTACTTTACTATTCACATCTTTACTTTACGTTACATTAATTTTATACGTTTGGCATCAAAGGGCTAATTTAATAATACGAAAAGATAAATTTTACTTACGGACAAGGCGCGCGAGGTCTGATCGGTTACGTGGTTGGGCTGCTACAAATGGTTAGAAGAAAAAATTCATACGCGTGCCAATTAGGTAGTGACTCCGCCCAATAATTTAGTTCCGGAACATTGGATGTAAAATAATATTATATTATACTGGCTGATTAGGTTGCGAAATTTACATTGTATGAAATTTAATTAACTAATTTACGGTACAATAGTAAGGGTTTATCACTAAAATACAATGTGCAGATATGTAAACATAGGATTATCGTTGCGTTTAATTTAATAAATGAAAAGAAATATAAAAAAGGTTGTAAACTTTTTCATAACTTACTTACTAGCCAATGCCCGAGTTTTGCCATGCTTGGCAAGTTAGCCTGTGGCGCGCGGACCAGTACAAGTTTGCTGTCTCCTTTAGACGTCGTCTTCCGTCGATTAATTGGCTGGGAGAGCAGGACACAGGTAGACTTAGGTGTCCTAATATATAGTCGCACAGAGAGCATGGTTTGTTAGGATATACTCCAATGCTATACAGTAAATAGGAGGTGAGGTACTTGTTCCGCGTGGTGGTTCTGAACACTGCAACAACTTAGGTGGCTCTTAGTTGAAACTTTTAAATGTTACACAAAATATGTTTCACAAGCCAATTATTATGTTTATTTTGATATACATTACAGAACAGAACGATTATCTAGTTTTTTGGAAACTATTTCCGCACATACATGTTTAGTAATACTTTTATTACCGGAGGTACTCATGTTATGTTGAAAATAAATATTCAGCATATCGGCAATATGAGTAAACATGAACATAATGAGACTTCTTCCCTACACAACATTAAAATTTGAAGCCATTCACAATTTCATTTTATATTAAGGAGTTTTATATAACTTTTATAATTCTTTTGGCTCTCAAACATTTTATAAATTATCGTTGCAAAATTTAAAATTTATCTTGAATAAATAACCACTGTATTTTCTAACAGTTTCCTACATTTTTCTGAAAACCATCTATCTATAGGGTATGAAGAACTATAGAAACCATAGAAGAACTATTGTTTTGTTTTCAATCTTCCCTATTTCCTGGTAAGATGAAGTTTTAAACGCACATGCAAAATTATTTTCACGAAGATTAAACACCTAGAGAGATTAAAAAGGGCTGAAACACATATGAAACCGTATATTTTTATCAATTTCCTAATGCCCTATACGGATGAAAATTTAAATACATTTGACTCTTTTATCAAAATATACACTTTTTTATGTTTATTTAAACCAATATAGTGGCTGACATAGAGCTGCCTCTGCTATTAGAAATATATTCTTTATCTTTCTGTTCTCTTTAGAATGTGAAATTTTACATACATATATGTATAAAACGCTCAAAAAAATTACATAGTAATGACCAGAAATATTCGTTCTTTCAACAAAGTAGACTTTTCAAACCAACGAATTTATATACTTTATTGATCCGGACAAAAAGGCACACGCTACTACTATTCTGGAAATACCGCAGACCTGAAGTAAATGTCAATAGCTGAAATTAGGAGTTTTCTCCGAATAAAACTATCCAGAAATGTGCATTGATGAAAGTTTTTGGTTGGGGCATCAAGTCAAACTCTAATATTTTTACCTCAACAGTTTTAGACGGAAGTCATTTGCAATGACACTTTGTAAATACAAGAAGGCGCTTTTTGACCAAACAGAGTATATATTTCAGATATCATAGGCATACATATTCTTGATCGGGCAAACAATGCAAACGATAATAGGGCATCAGGAAAATAAACATTTTCAACTAAAGTAGGTTTCTTAAACCACGTATTTTTTTCTATTGTAATTCCTTGCAAAGCAATAAAATGGTAAATAATAATCCAGTGTAAATGTGCAACTTGAACTGAAAATACCTTTCCTTATAATATACTATGATAAACTCCTTTAATTTGCTCCAGTTTCTATGTGGATAAGATAGGAATCTTAACCACATAGAAACTGTAGGATTTGTGGTTTGTAAATATTTATTTAGGTTTATAGCTACTGTTTAAAGCCTATATTGACACAAAGTGGGATTGTATTACAATATCACAATGGGTCTCATTAAAGTAATGAATGTGGTAAACATTAACACTCATTGAATTAACTTGCTCTCTGGCTAATGATCCTGCGTCATGGGACAATTTTCATTAGTGGTTATTAACAGTAATTTATATTTATACTAATTAGTTTTATTTACAGTTATGAATTTTATTGAAATGAAAATGTGTACAAAAAAATCACTGTCTGAGTATTTGGGTTGGAATTTCGAGGAGCTTGGAACATTTTATGTTTTATCTCTTTTTCAATCATATTTGTCCGCATGATAAATTGATAAAAAAACTGACAATTTTAGCTTTAATTATTTATGTGGATTTACTTTTACATAGACAACACTGAGTTTTATAATGATGCATGTTACTCCATGGGATTTGGGTAAGCGTTACCAAATATTTTTAAGTTGGTTTTATAGGTCACTAGCCAAATTAATTTTATAATGAAAGTGCTTGCATTTCAACGAAACGTGTTACCTAATACATAGTGAACCACCCTGCACCACGCTTTACGGAAAGGTGGGCTAAGAGATTTTATATAGAGGTTTAATTTGATGTTAATTTTGGAACGTTTAACATATTGACGTGTCGATTTATATATTTTTATTCATTAAAATACCTGTTTTAAATTTTTTTACGAACTGAATTACTATTTGTAAAGCTCATGAACTTTTTTTGAACACTTTCCATATTAAAAAAGAAAAATGGAAAAGAACATTTAATCTTCTGTTATATAAATATAGTTAAAAAAACTAATGAGAGACAAAAATACTGATGAAATGAAGAGAACTGGTCGCTTTAAAACATTATTTCACAAGAAATGAAAGATTGTTAGCATCATGTGCTTGTTTAAAATACCCATGTTATGAGACATATCAAACCTGCCCTATTGGTAATAATTAAAACTCCATTTTAAATTTGTATTAAAAATAGTATGACTTACCTTAGCTGTTTACCTAGTAACTTACTTAAATCTATGAATTTACGTATGCTTACCGTGTAGCTTATTTGAGTCATGTCAATTTCTTCTCAGACATGTCTTCATGGGACAACGGGAGGCCAGTTATGTACCAGCCTCTCCGGTCATTATCGGGGAGGCGATTACCAATATTGCCTCATGACAACACTTTTTTTAATCCTCAAATTATTGAAATTAAATTCATTCTTGCAATACCACAATTTATTTCATAATCTTAATCCAAACTGCTAAATTTATCACCGAAAAGGAATGTACGAAAATAATAAATACGCATTTATTATATTATTTATCTACCGTTTCCAACAAATAAGAATATAAGACTGCTGTCATTTTACAAGACACCTTGATGTGTTTGAACACTGTTTGTTTTAATCGCCGGTTGTCATGGCATTCTGTTTAAAATTGTTAAATGCTGTAATTTAGGGAACTATTATAACTGATTGGTTTTTCTCTCATAAGCAAGTAATATCCTAATAGATTATATATTAAGTTACAGCATCAGGAAGCATTACATTAATATAAAATAAAAATACACAAAACACTTAAATTATTGAATATAAGTAATAATTAAGCTTAATAAGTAATATTATTAACGTGTGCTTTAAGAGCGAAAATGAAAGGGTGAATGTGTATTCGTTTGCTGTTATATATAATACATATAGATTGTAATAGACCACATATTACATAATTTCGAATGTTAAGGGGAGCACTAATGTTGTATTATTTTCCATGGTAACTGTGAATATTTTGTGCACAGTTTTTTCAGTAACTACTGGAGATATTTGAGCCAAATTTTTACCATATATTCTTTACATATGAAAAGTACACTTTAACACAAGGATTTAAAAATAAAGCCACTAATAAAAATTTAATTAAATTTTAAAATTTACTTATATTTTTCTTAAATATAACGTGTTGTTTTATTTTATAAATTTGGAACAAAAAGAGATAATGCTATTTTCCTGTGTTAAAGTGTGCTTTAGTATGTTAGGAATAAGTGGTAAAAATTTGGTTCAATTATATGCAGTAGTTCCTGAGAAAAACTGTGCACCAAGTTTGTAAAAACATAGTTTTCGGAAAACTGAGATAAAAAGAGAAGAAAACACAAAATATTTATTTACAGTACCTTTGGGCATCCTAAAACAGGCCAGGCTCCATAGCTTGGATCATCAGGATCTTCTTCAGTGTCCTCCAACCTTCTCTTGATCTGTCTTTTCTTCTGCCTTGCTTGTTTTTTCATTTTAGACGAGTTCCGTTTAGAAGCTTGTATTCGGAGTTCAATCCATTTTCTTCATGCTGTTGATGGTGTGTTTCCTCCCTATGTCTATGCCTAGCTTACTTATGACTTTGCACTTAGTGATGTTTCCAATCGTTGAAAGATGACACAGCATCATAAACTCCAAAATGTAGAGTTTTCAGTCCGACAAACCCGGTTTTTCGGCAACCTCGACCAAATCACAGCGTTCACGCTTTCATTCGGGTTCTGGGTCTTCCCCGTGCAGACATTTCTTCAACAACTCTTTATCTGTTAGCTTTTAAACACAGGTTTGATAAACTCCATAATGCAGGTTGGTACACTATTCTTATGGGAATAAGTTTTATTTCCTATAATAGACTTTATGGTAGCCGCACCAACTAGTTTCACTCTTAGGGCATAGTCCATGGTGTGGGTCATCATCAGTAGACAGCTTTTGATAGTACATGGCCCCAAATGTCTTTTACCATATTCCTGTACATTGTCAGTGTTTCTCCTTATGGTTAGGCCATAATAGGTCTGAAATCTGTCAATGACAGCATTAGATAGCCTATTTTTGCCACCACCCAAACCTTTACCGTCACTAAGTTTTAAATGTTTGTTTTCATTTTTCAATTTTTCTTAATCTAGTACCCATCCTTTTCTGTACATGTCCCAGACATTCTAATTTGCTGATTTTCACAGTCTGGGCCATAGGGATTCATTTCTTTCACGGCAGCAAAAACCCCTTAGAATCCCCATCTCCAAGGTACTCAGTATAACGTACGTTATACGCACTTTTGGACCGATTAAAAATTTCTACTGCCCCCTGCACCTCCATCCCTCCACTGGAGCCTTTATAGTTTGCAGTGCATTGATGGCTATGCTGTTCTTTGTTGGGGCATTTATAATATTTGGACAGTATTGAACAGTCAATTACCTTGCCAGTGTCAAAGCTGGTGGCAGTAACAACTCCATTGAGAGATGTGTGGCCTTTCTTTTTGCCATGTCCCGTCGAGAGCCACTGCCAAGTCTCGAATCCCATTTATTTACAACTACAGCTTCCTCCACTGCATCTTTCATGCTCTGAAAACAAATATCTTCTGCTACTGAGCCCAAAACATCGTTATAAAGACTCAAAATGTGTGGGCGGAGGGGGCAAATTCATTATTCCAAGTAGAGTTTGCGCAGATTTTATGACCTTTGCCAATGGAGCGAAGGCCATACACCAATCGAACATTACTCTCATACAGCTTGGAATTGTTCAGCTTTTTGGATGATTTGAAATCATGCTTGTTTGAACAATTTTTACAAAATATTTCAAGGTTTGAGGCCAAACCCAATGCTACTAACTAATCGTACTTCGATCCCCGATTCGCCACAAAGCGAACAATCCACAGACTGAGCTAAAGCGTCCACACAATAAAGATAAATCTAAAACTATATTTACACTATTTACATTAGAATCACTGTACATGCTATATACATCATCCAGATCACCAATCTTCTTTTCAGAAGTACTTTGTTTTGGTTCGAGTTCATCAACAACCTGTAACTGAGATGTGCTAGGCCTAGGACTATCCAATGTGTTAGGCCTACTTTGAATTAGGTTGTCACTTGGTTAGAGGAGGTAAAGGTAAGTTAGCTTTAGGAATACCTACATTTCTTCTTTTTTTGAACACAGTATTAGGTCTTCTTGGTCTCCTTGCCATAATTGAACCATAAAACACAAAAACAACCACTGAAAAAAGAAACCACAATAACAATGTTTTGACTGAAATGTAAACAAACAATACAGCAATTAAAGCCCACTACACAGTTCTCACTATTACAGATGACACTAGTACAGGTTAGCCAACAGCAGAAACTGAAATCATTAGAGTTTGTAAATGAATTGCAGTACTATAGTAACGCACAATAACAATGTTGCTTGTCGTTTTGCGCGTCACATCATATCTTTAAAAATTATTTATGTGCATTTCCAAACGTCTTTTCATCATGTGTTATATATCAAAATGTCCGCAATAAGTCCGTATTTCATAAAAAAAATAAAAGTCAAAATTTTTAGTTTTTTACCCTCGTGCTCCCCTTAACTACGATTAAATAACTTAAACACATTGATATATTCATTTTCAATTAACAAGTATACAAAAATGTTAATGATTTTTTCTTACTGTAATAAATTTTTATATTTCGTGTTGTCTCTGATTCTTAACCTTTGCACATGGTTTAGGCATATATTTTAAAGGGTTTTAAATTTAAGATCTACTAAAGAACTGTAAATTAAAGTGTACCAAAAGAATCATCTTTTTTACTGAAACTTGCATAGCTGTCCCAGAGAATACTCAATGATTTTCCTAAATAGCTGTGAATGTGGTCTGAATTTATAATTAGCTAAAGTATACCGAAAATCTATATTGTAATATTACCGTTTTTAAAGGCATAGTTTTAGAGTAGATATGCGTTTTTGTAAAAATAATTGTTTTTGTACCATTTTATTTGAAATGATTACATTCTTTTTTCCACGTGACTTTATATAGTAATTTTTTTACAAATTGAAATATACACGGTATTAGAGTACTGAAATATATACGGGCATTTTTATATCCATAATTTTATACTCCGCACATTGATGTATTAGGCCTGTTATAAAATACAGTAAAAATATATGTCTTATGAATGAAAGGTATTTTTATTTAATTTCTATTAGAGTAAGTAGACTTATTATATACGGCGTATCTATAAATAGTTAATTTTTAAAACTGTAATTGCTTATATTGCAAAAAACTCAGTTTTTTATTGGCTTAATAACACACTCTTGTATTATTTAAATTGTAGGCAAGATCCGGATCATTAACAAGCTAACACACTTATTCGACCAACATCGTCCCCAGTCCATGGATTCACTTTTGTTGGTACACAAAAAATAAAAACATATACGAATACAAGGGCACAAATCCAAATAACATTTATAAATTACGATCCCTAACACGAATGTTTTAAACCAATTGAAAACATTATTGTCTCTCTTCCTTACTACTGAATATAAGCAGAAATTAAATAGTACTTGATGTTAAATTTCGCCATAACCTCTTCTAGTTTTGTTTGTATTTTCAAATTAATTAATTATGCTCCCTCAGTTGATGAAACAAGGTAACCCCGCATTCATGTATAAACGGATTTATGTAATTGTATGTAAAAGTGCCTTGAATTATATATACTGTGTTGATACAGGCTTACAATAATGTAAGATACTACATAAACGTATTGTATAGTAAAAATTAATTTAACTTTATAAAAATTTTTAGCTTCTTAATTAATCCATTTATAAAATTTTTATTTTGCCAATTTGATATATGCTTTATAACAGTCAACGCTTGCAACAACCTCATACTTGCTTGCTTCATTCAGGTTGCAGTACTCTGTCACATCACAATAATATTCTATGTAGTCCAGGGACCGGTCTTCATGCTATAAATGGTATAAGTTCGATCCTAATTTGTAAAGTTCACATAAGACAAACCCATTTCTTTGGATTCAACATATTGCCTCTGGGTTTTACCTACAATAAAAGTAGTAACCAATAATGGTATTATTTTCTTAATTAAATGGTATATAAAACGTTTATTAAATCTTAATACGTATGTAATTATGTATGCAATATGTACCGTAGAATGTGTTTGCATTTTATTTCTAGCAATTATTATTATCTGGAATAATCAATAATCATTGTCTCAATGTTCATATGTATTAGCATCTCTATCATATCAGTGGTTAGTGGTTGTTATTCCCATGAACCCACACACTCCCTTATAAAGTGCAAATTGGAACTTAAATTCGTTTACACATTCACGTGAATAACTAATTAGATGACGGCTTGACGTCGTCCTGAGTATTACTTATGCAAATGATGTTATCTCACATGGCGTGTTACACGCAACAGGATTAGCTAGTAGAGATTTCTAGCAAGTGGAATATTCCACGGATATCAACTGATAAAACTTAAATTTACAGAACACAACTGTAAAATCTAATACCATTAAGTATATAGTAATTAGAAATTTATTGTGTAGATAGAATCCATATTATTGTTTTAAATCAATCAAATTAAGGCGTGAATATTTTGATTGTTTTCCAAAGAAACACATAAATTAATTGGGATAAAAAATTACGGAATATTTTTATCTTGGAATATGAAACGGATACCTCGTTTTAGAAAACTTGAACAATCACTACTAGGAATTTGCATGTAAATATTTCATATATACTAATAC